>NC_057713.1:129967748-130010531 GCF_004010195.1 Chiloscyllium plagiosum
GTGTTGCAGTAGAAAACCTGCCTGCCAGAATGCTGGTCCCTAACCTATTAAGGTGCACACCGTCTCTCTTGTAGAATTTATGCTTACCACAAAATATACCCCAGTGATCCAAGAACTTAAATCCTTGCTTCCTGCACCAGTTCCCCAACCACACGTTCAAGTCCATTATCTCCCTGTTTCTGGCCACACCAGCCCGAGAAACTGGAAGCAAACCGGAGATAACCACCTTGGACGTCCTGCTTTTCAGCCTTCTTCCTAGTTTTCCGAAGTCCCGCTGTAGTATGTTCCTCCTCTTCTTCCCGACATCATTTGTGCCAACATGTACCACGACCTCTGGCTCTTCACCCTCGTCCTTGAGGATTTCCTGCAATCTGTCCGCGATGTCTTTCACCCTGGCACCAGGAAGGCAACACACCATCCTTAAATCCTGTCTGCTGCCACAAAAACCCCGGTCAGTTCCTCTCAGGATGGAGTCCCCTATTACCACGGCTCTGTGCGATGTCCGACTCTTCCGCTCTGCCTCTGCACCAACTTTTGTTTGACAGACCTGGCCGCCTTGCGAACTGGCAGTGTCATCAGTCTCTACTGTTTCCAAAAGCTTCAACTTGTTCTTGACAGGTACTTCTCCCGGGGTCTCTTGCACCTGTCTCCTCTCTGCCTTCCTCATTGTCTGCTCTCTTCTGCTCTCTTCTGGCATGATTGGTGTAATAACCT
This sequence comes from Chiloscyllium plagiosum, assembly GCF_004010195.1. Lineage (NCBI taxonomy): Eukaryota > Metazoa > Chordata > Chondrichthyes > Orectolobiformes > Hemiscylliidae > Chiloscyllium > Chiloscyllium plagiosum. The sequence goes on from NC_057713.1 coordinate 129,968,463, forward strand.
CGCTGAAGGTCTTGTCCAGAAAGATCTCGTTCTCGCGGATGAGCCTAAGGTCCTCGAGTTCTTTCATCAGCGCTGCAATATGCTCGGTCAATAGCTGAATGTGCACACACTTTCCACACATATACGAGCCAGACACACCAGAGTTGTTGACCTCCCACATCACGTAGCGCACTGAACCAGCTGGGCAGTCATGTCTTCACCCTCTTCAACTGTGGCGTAATCACTTCACTCAACCTCCTTGTCAAAGACTCCTGAGCTGAAGCCTCACTCTTCGATCCAAACTTCCTTAGACCCTCTTTTTGTGGCAAGTCTGTGGACTCTTAATTTAGGTTAGAGAAGGAGGGAGGGAGGGAGACCCTACTTTGTAGGACCTGGGGTTTAGAACACACCCACTCTAATAGTAATCACTTACCTTCCCGACCGGCTTTGCGCTCTGCCTGAACTTCCGCCCAGCTCCTGCCACTCTCTGAACAAGGGTAGGATGAACAAGAGTAGGATTTATACAGTTAATGGTAGGGCCCTGGGAGTGTTGTAGAATAGAGAAATCGAGGAGTTCAGGTGCATAGTTCATTGAAAGTTGCGTCAGAGGTAGACAGGGTGGTGAAGAAGGCATTCAGCACCCTTGCCTTCATTGGCCAGAGCATTGGGTATAGGAGTTTGGACATCATTTTGTAGTTGTACAGGGCATTGGTGAGGCCACTTTAGGAGTACTGTGTGCAGTTCTGGTTGCCCTGCTATACAAAGGATATTATTAAATTGAAGAGGGTGCAGAAAAGATTTATAAGGATGTTACTGGAATTGGAGGGTTTGAGTTATAAGTAGAGCCTGGATAGGCTAGGACATTTTTCCCCGAAGCGTTGGAGGTTGAGGGTTATAGAGGTTTATAAAATCATGAGGGAAATAGGTAATCTGAATAGCAAAGGCTTTTTCCCCAGGGTAGGAGGTTTCAAAACTAGAGGGCATAGTTTTAAGGTGAGAGGATAAAGATTTAAAAGGGACACAAGGAGCAACTTCTTTCACACAGAGGGTGATTTGTGTGTGGAATGAATGTCTAGAGGAAATGGTAGATACAGGTACAGTTACAACATTTAAAAGACATTTGGATAAGTACATGAATAGGAAGGGTTTGGAGGCATATGGACCAAATGCAGGCAGGTGGTACCAGTTTAGTTTGGGAACATGGTTGGCATGGATGAGTTGGACTCAAGAGTCTGTTTCTATGCTGTATATCTCTGTGACACCATGACTGTATGAAGTATCCTAACTCCCAAAAGCTATTTGGTAAAGTTTTACACAAAGGGCTATTAAATTACCTCAGGTTGGAATTTAGAGTAAGCCTTGAAAATTAGGAACAGGTTGAAAGGTAGGGAGCAATAAGTAATAGTGAAAGGATTTATATCAATCCTGTGTTGGGTATCTCAGAGCTCACTGTTGCAGTCGCTATCACTTTTACTTTAAGTAAATGGCTTAATATAAAGTGGTTAAATTTTAAAGTCATACCAAAATAGGAGCAGCAATTTATTCAGAGACAGCTCCAAAGCTGCTCTATGGTTGGCTGGTGAAAGCCACAATTACTTTTGCTCACAGCCTTCGATGAACGTTGTAACCAGGCAATCTGCTCACCATAGCCCAGTCTGTATAATTAAGGAAGGATATTTCTAGCTTCTGGACTGTGCCTCTCTTGCTTAAGCAGAAGAACAGTTTAAGATTGAAATAGCCCATAACAGAGTTGATTAGTGGCAGAATCAAGCTATTTGGTCCATCTAGTCTGCTCTGCCATTCGATCATAGCTGATGTGTTTCTCAACCCCATTTTCCTGCCTTCTTCCCATAACCCTCGATCCTCTTACTAATCAAGATGCTATCCATCTCTGTCTTAAATGCACTCAATGCCTTGGGCTCCGCAGCTCTCTGAAGCAATGAGTTCCACAGATTCGCCACCCTCTGGCTGAAGAAATTCTTCCTCATCTGTTCTAAAGGGTCCCCCATCACCCTGAGGCTGTGCTCTAGAGTCCTACTCTCTCCACATCCATTCTATCCAGGCCTCTCAGTATTCTGTAACTATCAATGAGATCAGCCCCTACCCCTCATCCTTCTCTCATCCTACCCCTCATTGAGTACAGACCCAGAGTCCTCAACCGCTCCTGTTATGGAATGCCCTTCATCCCGGGACCATTCTTGTGAACCCCGTCTGTATCCCATCCAATGTGAGCACTCCTTTCCAAGATACAGGGCCCAAACCTGCTGACAGTGTTCCAAATGCGGTCTGACCAGAGCCTTATACAGCCTCAACAGTACACCTCTGCTCTTATATTCTAGCCCTCTTGAACTGAGCGTTCATATGGCAGTTAGTAAGAAGAATGTAACCTTAAACTGCATGTTCAGAGAAGCCTGAACTAGGACTCTGAAGTCCCCATGTGCTTGAGATTTCTGAAACCTCCCTCCATTTAGAAAATGGTCTACACCCTTATTCTTTCTACCAAAGTGCATAACTTCACACTTTCCCACATTGTATTCCATTTGCCACTAATCAACTCTCCAGCTTGTCCAAGTCCTTCTGAAACTTCCTTGCTTCAGTACTACCTGTCCCTCCCCAATGTTTGCATTGTGTGCAAACTTAACAACACTGTCCTCAGTTACTTGTTCAGACTGTTCATGTACAACCTGAATAGTTATGGTTCCATCACTGACTCCTGTGGAACTCCACTAGTCACCAGCTGCCACCTTGAAAAAAACCCTTTATTCCCACTCTCAGTCTTTTGCCAGTCAGCCAATCCTCTATCCATGCCAGTACCTTGCCCCTAATACCAAGAGCTCTTATCTTATTTCGGAACATCCTGTGTGGCACCTTGTCAAAGTTCTGAAATTACAAATAAATCAATCCATCGGCTTTCCTTTATCTGACTTGCTTATTATCTCCTCATAAAATTCTAACAGATGCGTCGGGCTTGACCTCCCTTTGGCAAGCCGTGCTGACTCAGCTCCATTTTACCACACACTTCCAAGTATTTCACAATCTCATTCTTAATAATGGACACTAAAATCTTACTAATGACCGAGGTCACAGTAACTGGCCTATAACTTCCCATCTTCTACCTCTCCCTTCTTAAACGAAGATGTTGCATTAGCCATTTTCCAGTCGTCTGAGACACTCCCTGACTTCAGTGCTACCAGATAGATTACCACCAATGCCTTTACAATCTCCTCATCTTACTCCTTCAGAACTCTAGGCTGTAATCCATCCAATCCGGGTGATTTACCCACCTTCTGACCTTTCAGCTTCCGCAGCACCTTCTCCTCAGTGATGGCCACTACACTCACCTCTGCCCCAATTCGCTTGAAGACCTAGTATGCTAATTGTGTCTTCTATTGTGAAATCTGATGCAAACTGCCTATTCAACTCTTTTTGCCATTTCTTTGTTCCCCATTACTACTTTTCCAGTGGTCCAATGCCCGATGGGCCTTTCATAGAATCCCTACAGTGTGGAAGCAGGCCATTTGACTCGTTGAATTCACACTGACCCACCAAAGGGCATCCCCTGTAACCCTGCATTTCCCATGGATGACCCACATCCCTGCACATCCCTGGACACCAAGGGCAATTTCCCATGGCCAATCCACCTAACCTGCACAACCGGAGCACCCATGGGAAACCCACGCAGACACAGGGAGAATGTGCACACTCCACACACACAGTTGCCCGAGGATGGAATTGAACCCAAGTCCCTGCCGCTGTGAGACAGCAATGCTAACCACTGAGCCACGTTGCCACCCACATGCCTCTCCATGCCCTCACGTGCCTCCATGCCTCTCTCTTATCTTTATACAACTTTTTTTAAAAATCATGCGGTCTTCTTTTATATTACTGGCTAGATTACCTTATATTTCATCTTCTGCCCCCTTATTCATTTTTTTGTTATTGTCTGCTGGTTTTTAAAGGCTTCCCAATTCCCTTGATTCCTACTAATCTTCCCACTTCCCTTGTCAGCTCGGGTTGCCTTGTCCTCCCCTAGGATATGTCACCTGGGCTGCAGAGGAACTTGGAGTGAGACGGGAAATATCCAGTTGACATGGCCCATGTAGGTACCAAAGATATCAAGAGAAAGAGGAAAGAGGTGCTGCTGAGAGAATATGAGCAGCTAGGGGCTGAATTAGAAAGCAGAACCAAACCTGTATTGTGCTCTGAATTACTACCTGAGCTATGACCAAATTGGCACAGGTTGAACAAGATTAAACAGGTGAATACGTGGCTCAAAGATTGGTGTGGGAGAAACGAGTTTGAATTCATAAAATATTGACACTGGTACTGGGGAATGTGTGAGCTCTTCTGATGGGCTGGATGAATCATCTAGATAGGGGGAGGACTCAGCAGAGGTTATTCAAGTTTCCAGAACAATTAATAGGACAGAGATTATGGAAAGGGTCAGGCATCGAACTTCAGGCACACTAGATGAGCGGACATCTTTGAGAATGGGGGCAGTCGATTCAGGACTAAGGGTGTTGTACTTAAATATATGCCTTATACGAAACAAGGTAAGTGAGCTTACAGCGCAGATTGAAATTAGCAGGTAGGATGTAACATAGAGTCGTGGCTGCAAAGGGGATGAGGGCTGGGAACTAACAATCTGAGGATACATATCCTATCAAGAGGGGGCGGGTGGCCTTGTTCACTAGAAGTGAATTAAAATCGATAGCAAGAAGTGATGTAGAGCCAGAAGGTGGAGAATCTCTGTGAGGAACGACAAAGGGAAAAAGACCCTGATGGGAGTTATGTGCAGGCCCCATAGCGGTGGTCAGGATTTGGGGAAGAAAATAAATCAGGAGATAGACAAGGCATGTAAGAAAGGCACTATTACAATAATCATGGAGACTTTAATATGCAGGTCAGCTGGGAAAATCAGATTGGTCGGAACTCAGGAAAAGGAAATTGTAGAATGACTAAGAGATGGTATTTTGGAGCAGCTCATTGTAGAGCCCACTAGGGAACAGACAATTCTGGATTTAGTGACGTGTAATGTGCTCCTCCACTTTTCTGCTTTTTAAAATTGTCCTCTGCTGGTATTTAAATTTGTAGAGTCACAGAGACATATAGCACGGAAACAGACCCTTTGGTCCCACTCATCCATGCTGACCAGATATCCTAAATTAACCTAATCCCAGCATTAAGCCCATAACCCTCCAAACCCTCCCTATTCATGTACCCATGCCTTTTTAGTGTAATTGTACCAGCCTGCACTACTTCCTCTGCCGGCTTATTCCATATATGCATCCTCATCTGCGTGAAATTGTCACTGCTTAGGTCCCTTTTAAATCTCTCCCCTCTCACCCTAAGCCCTTTAGTTTTGGTAACCCCTATCCTGGAGAAAAACCTTGTCTATTCACTCTGACCATGCCCCTCGTGATTTTGTAAACCTCTGTAAGGTCATCCCTCAGTCTCCGATGCTCCAGAGAAAACAGCCCCAGCCCGTTCAGCCTCTCCCCATAGCTCAAACCCTCAAATCCTGACAACATCCTTGTAAATATTTTCTGAACCCAAGGCTTCCCACTAATCTTCACCATATTGTATGCTTTTTCTTTTGCTGTTATGCAGTCCCTGACTTCCCTTGTCAGTCAGGGTTGCCTCAAAATCCTTTTAGTCAGTTTCTTCTTCCTTGGGATGAAATTCTCTCGTGCCTCCCAAATAACCCCCAGATACTCCTGCCATTGCTGCTCCCTACTGGGCTCCCCTTCCTATCAGCTCTGGCCAGCTCCTCCCTCATGTTTTTGTAGTTACCTTTACTCCATTGTGAGACTGTTACATCTGATTCCAGCTTCTCCCTCTCAAACTGCACGGTGAGTTCTCTCATATTATCATCACTGGCCCCTCGGGGTTCCTTCACCTTAAACTTGCTAATCAAGTCTGCCTCATTACACATCACCAACTCCAGAATTGCTTGTTTCCTAGTGGGCTCTAACGCAAGCTGTTCCAAAAAAAAATCTTGTAAACATTCCATGAGATACTTTCCTCTAAAAGTAACCTACAGCAGATAGTCAAATGAGTAGCTATTACCAACCAATGAACTTATGATTTTCTTGTAGTGCCATTGTATTTGTGCTAGGCCCCCAAACCAGGACTTCAATTAGTCATATATTAAGACCCCACACACTATGAACCAAGAAAGCAAATGAAAGACACCTCTTCCCCTCTGCACCAAATTCCTGCACTGCCTCCAAGATCCCCGAACTGTGTCCTCACTTGGGCTGTATCTCACTACGTCTGTGCTGCTTGGAAATACTTGGTGAAATGTTTGGAAAAAGAGCAGGGCTGGAGAGAGCAAGTCACTGTGACAGTTTTAACTGCCATCAATCTATCTCATTTCTGCTGAGTGGGAAAAGTTAAAACTTACCCTCTAGTTTTCGCTTCAATTGGAGACAACTTTAAGGAACTTCAACTTTGGCTGAACCTCTTTTTCCTTTTGGGTCCATGCCTCATCTGTAATCTGAAGATCTCATGTAAAAACATTTTAGCCATCAGATTTTCTTCATTTTTTAAAACTCTGAGTTATTTTCTTTTTACCTTCCTTTTGCTGCTTCTATACTTGTGGCAGCCCTCATTTTGGCAATTTATCCAATGCCGCCTCTCACTATATCAAAGTTAAAAATCACGCAACACCAGGCAACAGTCCAACAGGTTTATTTGGAAGCGCTGCTCCTTCATCAGGTGGTTGAAGGAGCAGCGCTACGATAGCTAGTGCTTCCAAATAAACCTGTTGGACTATAACCTGGTGTTGTGTGAGTTTTAACTTTGTTCACCCCAGTCCAACAGCGGCGTCTCCAAATCTCACTATTTTGACGGTTTAAAGCTGATGAGCTCTGAGACCAAATACCTCGGGAAGCTTGGGGCACAATCAGGACCAGCACTAACTCCTTTTGACTCTGGTCTCTCACTAGCAGGGTGAGGGGGGAGGCATGGTGACAAGAGAGTTATGATTGTTCAGAAAAAAATCTCATAAAAGGAGTTAGAACTGAAAGCCGTCACTTTAAACAAATCAGTCCCATCAGTGTGCAAGATGAAAGAAAATACAATGACTGCCACCAAGGCATTGCCACACGGTGAGCTGATATCAGAGCAACATTCTACACTCAAAAACAAACCTCCTAAAGTGAAAAACAAAGAGAGGAAAATGCTGATTGCTTGTGAATTTGGTGGCTGCAATGGGTTTGGTGAAGGTTAAATTTATTTGAGGGAACAGTTGGTGGGCGTGAGTGGGGAATAGAATCACTTCACCTCTGATGGGGTCAGTGATTTGTTTTTTTAAAGTTTCCTGCAAAAGTACTCGCAACATTCTTAATAAAGACCACAACTGGAATTCTAACAGCAGTGCTTTCATCCATATCCACTTGCTGCTGTGGTGTATTCCCACAACAGGGAGTTTGTATTCCCAATACATCATTACCTTAACCAGCTCCCAAAGGCCATCCCTTATTGCCAAGGACTTGTTTTTTCTTCAGCCTTGGTTTTACTTCCTTGCTGGCTTTTGTGACATTACTTTCTTCAATGTCTCCTGGAATAGGGAACGCTGTGGTGCAATGGGCTAATGTTTTGCCTTGGGTGGCAAATAGCCTTATGCCATCCTTGGAGCTCATTATTAATGTGTGGGTGGGTTTCACTGCATGGAAATGCTCTTGAAGTTAGATCTCTGAGTTTTACTCAGCCCTTTTTGCACAATCTGATTCTGACCGACATGGAAGATGGAATGGCTGGAAGAAAATTATCATATAGACATGATTAGGTAGCTTAGTCTCAACTTGGCATGCACATGCAAAAAACATTTCTCACCAACTCGGTCAAGATAAGTTAGGGCATGAATGACAAAGCAGAAGATGAGAAATTACCTGGCAGAAGTTAAAACCTGCTGGGTAGCTCCCACAGCGACAGCACATCGGGTCTTTAGCAGAGTCCTTATGTGCGTCCTGTGTCATATGTCTGGAGACAAGAGATTTGGACCAGGGTTTCTGTGCGTAATGGAAGAATGCTTTATGGACAGAGTGTCAATGAACATACGCTTATGTGAAATATCATGTGAATAGCACAGTACATCAACTTAGTCATAGAATCTTAACAGTGGGGAAACAGGCCATTTTAGCCCAACAAGACCCTCTGAAGAGTAACCTACCCAGACCCATTCCCTTACCCTATATACAGTACATTTCCCCTGACTTAATGCACTTAACCTATACATTCTTGAACACTATGGGCCATTTAGCTTGGCCAATTCACCTAACTTGCACATCTTTGGACTGTGGGAGGAAATGAGATCACCCAGAGGAAACCCACTGACTCTCGCTCCTCAGATACTGCCAGGCCTGCTGAGTTTCCAACACTAATCATTTGCATACAATGAACTCACTGAATGGAGCCCCTTCTGGCTATTAAAATTGAAGGGTTCTCAAGGGGATGTTCAGTGCTACTTGAGTACAATTAACAGCTCTGTGTGCCAGTGGAATCCTATTTGTCTCTAATACAGGCCGCTCTGTTTGTTTTGTGGCAACCATTTGAGAACATAATAAATTGAGATGCCTGCCTAAGCATAGCATCTGTCAACCTCTTGATACAATGACCACAGCTGATAGACCGTTATAACTGAGGTCGCCTGAGGCTGCTTGTATTCAGAGCTGTAGCAATTGTAACAGCCACTGACGAAGCTGATTTCTTTGACGATCCAGGTTACAAGTCGACAGTCGGTCTCGTGTGGAATTCTCCAACAGCTTTTGTGCAGCCTCCCAGTGTGCAGTGATTGGAGAATTCAAGGGGCTGACCTCTGAGGTCATTAAACCCTCTTGATTTGGCATCTGCAGCTCAGCTTGGGAACATTTCTGCAATGCTTTACTCATCTCATTTTAATCTTTCAATACTTCAAAACCTAGTCATTAAAACAAAATGATACACCGCCTTGGGGAAACTCATTACCTCCCCCTTGATTCAACCTGCACACGGTAAACATCAGAAGTATATAGAATGTAAATTGTTTCCAAATATCACAACCCCTTCTCAACCTTCAAAAAAAGAAATGGTCAGTCATTATTGCCTTCATTCAGTTATCTCTCCTCTCAGGCATTATGAAGGGCGTATGCACGAAACGTTGATTCCTCTGCTCCTCAGATGCTGGCTGACCTGCTGTGCTTTTCCAGCAACACACTCTCGACTCTCAGGTGTTATGCTGCCTTGCTCATTAAGTAGGGGTCCCACTGAACCAGTGGATTTGTGTGTACACCTCGATTATCCAAATGAGACGGACGGGGAGTATTTTGTTTGGATAATTGATTATTCGGATAACTGATCGGATTGTAAACAAATGGTAATTTATGAGTGCTGGTTATCTGAACATGCTTCAGTTATCCGGCAATACACATCACAATGCGGCTTAATTGATAACTGAATGCTGAGTTGCCTAATGCCATTTTGAGATCTTGTTTAGATAATCCAAAATTCAGATAATTGATGTTCAGATAATTGAGGTTGTACTGTATTCCAGGGGCTGAAATCACTGTTGAGTTTTGGAAGAAAAGTGCTGGCAGGCAGTTTTAGATAACTCATTGCTCCATTTTTCTCTGTTTACAACCAAGAAACCAGCCAAAGCAAAAAAGAGGCAAAGTCAGCACATTGCATCCAGTGCAATATTCACAATTGCTTACTGATCAATAATGTCCCTCCTCAAATGTAAGTGTGGACTTTGCCTATAAGGTTGATGGCATAGATTCTATCTTCGTTTTATTGGATGAAAATACAAACAACTTCTACAAAGCAATAGGCCAATGGCCCAAATCATACGTCACAATAGTATACCCAAGTAAAATTATGCCCCATAAAATCCGAAAGTACTAACGACACCAGAAATCAGAAATAAAAACAGAAATTGCTGGAAAGGCTCAGTCAGGATGGCAGCATTCCGTGGAGAGGAATCAGTTAAATGTTTTGGTCCGGTCTCCCTTCCTCAGAACTGATGGTAGTGAGGAAAATGTTGGTTTTTATGCAGAAGGTAGAATGTGGGGTGGGGATAAGGAGTAAATGATAGGTGGGGACAGAGTCCATAGAGAGTGATGGCCAAAGGAATGGATCATGATCAACCTAGATGAATAGTGATGATGCTGCACTTTTAACAAGGTTATGTTGTCCTTGGCGTTTTTCCAAAAGGGGTTGTAAAAGGTAGAGGTTCCAATTTGTCTGGGTTTCGGGCACTTTGATTACAGCTAACAGATACTGCCTGAGGGAGAAGGGCTTTTAGGGTTTTTTTTAAAAACGCTGGTACAATGAAAGGGGAGTGGTCAGTTCTCCCAGTTCAGGGATTTTCCTAGTTTGGTTTAGTTTTAGCTGGAGACTCTGAGAAGCTTCTGGGGAAAAGAGGTTCCATGTATCAACAAATGATCCCCGGCTGATCCTCTCTGCAATCTCTGTTTGAATTTACCTTCTTGCCGAGGGGTGTGTTTGTGGTATATGGCACGAAATCCCAAATGCTCTTTGTTAACTTGTGTGAGATATTGTGTCGGTCAGGTTTTCAAATAGTTCTTAGTTTAAATTCTGCTTTTTTCTTTTGCTCATGTTTCATTCAGTAGTCTATAAATAAATTCCCTTTTGTTTAAAACTGAGTGGTTTGACCAGCTGCATCACTCCTGGAATATCTAGTCTACACTTGCTTAAAACAATGAGAAGCATTAGGGTCTGGTCTACTATCTTGAAATGTTTTGAAAAGGTCTGGCTTGGTCCATAACAGAATGAATAGCTACTATTGGACAATTAGTGGCTAAAGATGGATGGTGTGTAATAGCAGACCATGTGATAACAAGTGTACCCATGTGTGGGTATTGGGGTAATGACATGTGAGAAGGTAGCTCCACCCCTAAAATTGTTGAACTCAGTATTAACCCCAGAAGGCTGCAGAGTTCTCAAGTGGAAAATGAGGGTCTGTTCTTCCAGGTTGCACTGAGCTTTGCTTGAGCACTGCAGCAAGACTGAGGCAGAGATGTTGGCCAGGGAACAGGGTGGTGTGTTAAAGGGATAGGCAAAATTATAATAAAATTATAAAGTTTATCCCAAATCCCATTTTAAAATAAACTTGAACTGAAGCACATCACTTCCTATTTCTTTTTTCAGAAATTCCACAAATACTTCGTCACGAATGCTTAATTAAAGCGAGTTTTTCCCTGCACACCAGGGAATACTCTCCTTCATATTAGAAGGACCGTAGCAACAACCAGTCTTAACATATCTTTAAGATAAGCTGTCCCTGTATAAGGTTCTTTTAAGGAAATAAAGCTTTTGAAACAAATATTAAGCACTTTTGTAATTTTAATTGTTGTACACTAAGTAAAATGTGAAGATATAACAGCTGATTAATACACAGAATCCCTATAGTGTAGAAGCAGGCCATTCAGCCCATCGAGTCCACACTGACTCTCTGAAGAGCATCCCATCCAGACCCACCCCCTTATCCTATCCTTGTAAAACTGCATTTCCCATGGCCAGTTCACCTAACCTGTTTATCTTTGGCTTGTGGGAAGAAACCGGAGCAACCAGAGGAAACCCTTGAAGACACGGGGAGAATGTGCAAAGTCCACACAGACCCAGAGAGTGGAATCAAACCCAGATTCCTGCCGTTGTGAGGCTGCAGTGTTAACCGATGTGTCACCGTGCCACCTCATGCATGCAGCTGCACTGGGTCTGACAGTCTCCAGACCTGTCTTTCAAATGATGTAATTGGTTTTAACATCTTTTGGCATGACCCTTGAACTGACCTGTGGTTCTGATGACCTTGAATCGCACCTTCTAACTAACCTATTTAGGGTGATACTAACGGCCTTCAGTTTGGATGAAAACAAAGCTTTTCTTTGAGAAATGCTAGCAACCTGACGTTTGGAGTTAAAACATTGATGCCAGTTTAACATCCTATTGGTTGGCATGGTAGTTAGACACCTGTAAGAAACAAGTCTTGAAAAGTGAGGACATAATTTTTAGTTAAGAGCTGTTTTTAATATCGTTGAAGAAGAAAAGACATGATATTGTACTGATCGGGATAGCATTGCAAAAACTGTTTATCTCAAGAGAAACAACAATTTTTTCGAAATGAACTGTGCTTGGAGCACAATTAGTCACATCACAAGGTCTCAAAGTCAAATTAGACATACTTTCTTTGTGATGATTAATGTATAACCTGAAGCAGTCAGAGTACAAACAAGACTTTATTTTGCGAGATATAAGTCCCCCTCATAACATACGCACCCTGCTGAGCTTTCCATCCTCATTCACCTCGAGTCTTGGTTTCACTTTTATACAATTACTCAGCTTATTTTGGCTGGACATTTCTTAAATCATACAGCTATCCAACCTATCACAGCTGGACAGAAACCACCACAGTACCCCAGATCACATGCTTGTAGACAATCACATCACGTTGAGTGCTGGGCTTCCATGCAGTGGTAAAAACAATGACTGCAGATGCTGGAAACCAGATTCTGGATTAGTGGTGCTGGAAGAGCACAGCAGTTCAAGCAGCATCCGAGGAGAAGCAAAATCGACGTTTCGGGCAAAAGCCCTTCAGCTTTATTCCTGATGAAGGGCTTTTACCCGAAACGTCGATTTTGCTGCTCCTCTGATGCTGCCTGAACTGCTGTGCTCTTCCAGCACCACGAATCCAAATTCCATGCAGTGGTGTTGCAGTGTTCCACCAAGTTCCCTTTTGCCAGAGCTCATTCTAACTGCAACTGAACATGTGGTCATTACAGTTTACTCAAGCAAACAAGCAGTAACGCTCTAAGCAGAAATACTCTAAAACTGGCCTCTAACCTTCATGTTCCTAATTCATAGTGTGGCACACCTCCCCTACTTCTTACATCTGACAGAGAGACTGGAATAGCCATCCATAATGAGCATGGCAATATTGAGAAAAGGCACACTGCTCTTAATGACGGGTCCAGGTTAATCTCCATTAATCCCTTCATTGAGCGTGGCCCCAAATCTCGCTTAAAAGCAAGTTAGATTAATTTTAGTTGGATTTATGCAGGAGTAATGCTGCTGGGTGATGTAATATCTAATATTCTTCATTCGCATGGTCTCCAAGACACGCAAACGTCATGTTACTTTATACCTGTCTCTCTATGACTTGTTCTACATAGCATGAATTGCTACAATCAGCTCTGCACAGGTTCCCCGTTTACATGGTGAAAGACTCCTGTGCAAAGATAGTACAGGGCTTGCATTTCAATAACAATGTCCTGTATATGTGCATATTCAACTTTGCTAATTTATTCACTAATGTAGCACTTAAGAGTGCATGGATATTTGCACCACAGCACTGTATTGTGGTGTTCTAAATTTGCTACCATTGACTGAATCTGTACACACTGAGCTAACTAACCTAGCAACACATACAGTTGGGATCAGCTCTAATGACACCATATACGTCCAGATAAATGGTACTGCCAGGCATCCCCTCTCCATCCTGCTTTCAATAACTTTTACATCAGTTCCCATGAGAAACGTGTCTTCAATGGAATGACTCCTAACCTCCTACCCCTTGCATATTGTTGAAGTGTACATGACACGTTTGCTTTATTGGAAACTGCAACTGCAAACAAATTTTCCTTACACTGTCTGATGGGGTCCATCTATGTTCAACTTCACTTTTGAAATGGACCAGTCAGAAAAGAACCCTTTCCCTGATGAGCTGGGGGAGAGCCCCACTCGTAGATACTGCCTACCACTCTCTTTTGCAGGATAATTAATGCTTTGGGATTCCTACAGCTCCATGCTCTATATGGTCAGCCTTATTGTTGACCCTGTAAGCAAGACTCACACCATTTACTTCATGTAACAGAATGCCAAACTAAGGCACATCAGAGTCATCCTGTAGTATAATGGCTACCCTAATCAGATTGTTACTCATTGACTACCACACTACCCTAAAGAACATAGAACATAGAACATAGAACATAGAAGAATACAGCGCAGCAGCCAATCCTGTCCCTGTTCTAGCCATGTCTCCGTAATAGCCACAACATCGAAGTCCCAGGTACCAAAAGAAGAAGGGGTCCCAAAAATTTAAGCAACCCTTGAAGTATCAGGCTATAGCAACACAAGTGCTGTTCTATACAAGTAGGATACAGCCATCAAACCAAAATGATATTCTTCCAAAATGATAAGTGAATCATGTGGGATATGAATTTCAGTGGTGGTGTATGCCCAGTCTTTATACCATGTCTACAGCAGCTACAGTACCAACAATAGCCCCCCCTCCCTGCTGTGCTGATGGGAATGAAGAGCTCCAGTTTCATTCTGACCCTGAAACATTTGGCAGGGATTTATTGTTTTTTGCACCAGTTTGGGAGTGAATGTCTTTATAGTTGACCAACTACCCAGACCTCCATCAGTGAGAAAGCCCATGTGTCAAACAAATCAGTCGCCTGAGAGCTGACAGGCACGCTACGTGACCAATTGGCTACTTGGCCAGAGAAGTCCTGCCTGCCATAAGCTGCTGGCCAATTGGAAGTGGTCAGATAATGGGATCTAGATGGTTGCCTGGGCTGCGCAGTCATGAAGGTGTGGACTGGTGAGAAGGGGAGTGCATCTTTTGTGGTATTGTGGGTTGGGGTGTTATGAAGGTGTGGAGGTGTACTGTATCTTTAAGAGAGTTGAAAAGCTAGCAAGGACTGACAAAGAACAGGGTATCCTGAACAAGATAACAATGTAACACTTGGTCAAAACAAATTGCAGCAGCTGGATTGTCATGAAACAAAAACAAATTCAAATTCAGTTTAAATTATGTCCCGAGATACCAAAATCCAACCAAGTTTGAATTTAATATTTTGATAATGTTAAAACCAATGAAACAATCCGATGTTTTGGTGTACACAACCAGACATTTAGAACAATTAGGGGGAGAACTGCCATGGACCAGCAAATGTAGACTGTTAGCTGAGGAGCTCTCTGAAAGGTACCTGTCTGTGGGGGATTGCACAGCAGAACATCGAGGCTGACCTGGGGAGAATCTACACAGAAGAATTGGCAAAGCTGATTGGTTTTGAAATGTGATTTTTTTTTTGTAAATTTTAATCGGATTTTTAAAAATCGGATTAGTAATGTAGAGTGGGAGGTAAAAAAAAGGTAAGTTTAAGAGAAAGGAGTTGTCAATAGTTGTTGGTTTTATATTCTCTGTTGGACTTAACTAGTGACCTCTGGGATAGTTCTTTGCCTCTTGAATTTTAACAGATTACAGCATGCGGTGAATCTTTTCTGTGTGACTGGTTTAAATTAGCAGAGGGGTTTACCCCATGTCCTAACAGGGGGCAAGGGAAGAGGGGTTAGCTGAAAGCCTTTTCTGTGCCCCCACCTGCAGCAGCCATCCCATAGACCTGGTGGCAGGCTTCCCTGGTTCCTCCTTCAGTACCTGTAGGAAAGGAAGATCAGCCATGGGCCTTCTGACTCAATTATTGAGATGGCAAGAAGAGAACAGGTATCTCTCCCATGATTAGTCCTTTCCACAACAAGCTCTAGCACTTATTGGGAGGGGAGATTAGAGTGGTGCTGGAAAAGCACAGCAGGTCAAGCAGTATCCGAGGTGCAGGAAATAAACGTTTTGGGCAAAAGCACTTCAGGAATGATGAAGGGCTTTTGTCCGAAATGTCGATTTCCCTGCTCCTCGGATGCTGCCTGACCTTTTGCTGTGCTTTTCCAGCACCACTCTAATCTTGACTCTAATCTCCTGCATCTGCAGTCCTCACTTTCGCCGGCTTCTTGGGAGGGCTCATTCCAGCTACTAACTCTGTTACTCCTCATAGGTGTGTCTGACCTAGCAATCACATCCATTATTTTCAGTTTTTATGGCAGCACCACCTGCAAGTTCCTCAAACCTTCACCCATCTGTCCCCTCACTGTTGCTCAGTCCAATCCTAGAACCTCCTTTCCAACAGCACCTGTGGATGTTCTATACCTTGAGGTCTTCGGCAAATTACAAAAGGCACTTGTGCCATCTTCCCCCAGAGAATTAGGGATTGGGCATTAAATGCTGGCTACTACACATCATGACCGAATTGGAAAGACCATTAACTGCCTGAAATGGTTGCAGTGGGTTACCTTTGGATTTTCAGTTGGGATGATTACCATGGCCAGAGTTTTCAGCATATTGCTTGTTATTTCTAAAAATAAATAGTCTTGTGTTGCACTGTGTCACTGCCTGATCAGAGGCTACCTATTGCTTCCTTTGAACTTGCATGTTCTGTACAGATCATGTAGGTTTGAGCTTTACGTGATTTGAGACAGTAACATTTCCCCTTTCTTATTCATGAAATTCTAGATCCATAACCTATTATAGAGTCAATTTGTGTCTCGCAGCACCACAAAGATAAATTCTCATCACATGTTTACGTTCTATTTCTCTCCCTGGTCTTCCCCACACCCCTATAATAACCTTGCAGGTGGAGTGGATTTTTGCTTTGCGCGATTGCCATGCTCTTAGTTATAGTGCCAATGTTCACTTTCCCCCAAAAACTACCACCTCGACAGAAGAAGAAAAAGAAAATGGGCTCGGGTGATTCAAATAATGATGATGAGATGATGAAAGAGAAATCCGACAGCAGAGAACCTAGAAAGAGTGCAGTCGCTTCCTCAATGGCTTTTGGAAAGGACATTAAAGGTGAGTGTGTTCAACACTTTATTTTGTGCAGTTATCAGCCAGTTTAGCTTAACTGGGTTGTATTTTTCACATGTAAATTGTTTATTAATTATGTGTACTCCTTATTACAGGTAGTAACAGGAGTTATTGCAATAATTTTAGTTCTTTCTGTAACTAAATTGGAAATTAGTGAATAAGTATTAGCTCATTAATATCGACTTGTTATTTGACATTACTAGTTATTTCTTAAATTAGCTGTTTAATACCCTTCTGTTGTTAAGCTACAGTTTATTCCATGATCACCACCTTATTAGTTATTCGTACAGGAGAGTAAGAGAGCCCCTAATTGGTAGAGAATTGTGAGACTGTTTCAGCATTAGACAATCACTTTCAAAAGAAATGGCAGTGAAAATGTACCCCCTTCATCCAAATGAAGAATGTTACATCTGTGACAAGCACAACTGGGTTTTGAGAGCATGTCAAAAAGATAAATGCTTCACTGTTACTTGAATGGCCTGTGTCTTGTGAAGTATGCTCTAAGAATGATTTTTTTTGGACATGAATTATTTTTGAACGATCCTTAGAACGGCAGAGTAGTTTTCTGAATGTGTGAAGCAAATACCTCCAGGATTCTATATATTGACAAATTCAGCAAATTGAATTTCTGAAAGCTTTTCACAAAATTGACTATGATGCATTTTTACTTTACTACATATCCACAAATGATTGTCAAAAATCCAAGGCTTCATTTATTGCTCTTTTGTTTCTGTGCTTTTCCAGTCTCTCCTTTTACCTTTCCTTTCTCTCTTCCTATTTATTTGCAATCCTTCCTCCTTTCTTAGTTTCTGTTGTCTGTCTCCTCACCCACTTTATTCTCTTGTTTGTTTACCTGATCATGCTCCTTTGCTTCCATTCTCTTTCACCCATTTTGTGTCTTTCTTTTTGTAGATATTTTTATTAGTTCCTTCTTCATTTAAATGTTCATATTTTCTACCTGATATTACACTATGCAGTGATTATAATGAGGTCAGCCAGATGGACCTCATAGAATATGAGTCCCTGATTAGGGCTGTTAAGCTGGTCTAATCAAGGAGTCCTGGCTGACTGACATAAACAGGAATGACACAGATTCTGTTTGCTCTGAGAGCTGGCTGTGAAGAAGCAGGGCTAGTGTCAATTTCTATGCACGTGTAAATAAAGAGTGACTTGGAGATGGGATATTGGCCTCGCATTACTCCATCCATGGATAAGTCTATAACCTCAACAAGGTATGCCAAAAAAAGTTGCCAGAGTAATCAAAAAGTCATGATTTTCTTTATTTATTCATGGGATGTGGGCAATGCAGGCCAGGCATGTATTGCCTGTTCCTATTTGCTCAGTGGGCAATTAAGAGTCAACCACATTGTTGTGAGTCGTAGCGTTGCGTGTCGGCCACACCAGGTAAGGAAGACAGATTGCATTCTCTACATTAGTGAACTAGGATGGCTTTTAAGGACAATCAAGAGTGGCTCCATGGTCATCGCTGGGTCAGCTTTTACTCAAGCTTTTAATTTATTTCAAATTTCAGCATCTGCCAAAATGGAATTCAAAGCCATAGAACGTTTGCCTGCGATTATGGGTTGCTATTGTGCCTTCCCATATGGTACAGATGGAAGCCACTCAGTCTTTTGTTCATTCGACAACCCTTTGCTAAAGCTAGCTAATTAATCACACTACCCTACTTTTGATCCATTGCGTACAAATTTAGTTTTTCACAATATCTGCTCAATTCACTTTAAAACTTATGTTTGAATTTGATTGCATCATTCTTTCAAGATTTTCCTTTTCATTCCAAAAACTTGCTGGGTTAATTTTTTTCCCCCCTCATACCATGTTTACTTGCTCCCTCACTAAGGTTTTGACATCCTTCCCTAATGTATGGTGCCCAGAATTGAACACAATATTCCAATTCAAGGCTAATCAATCTTTTGTTCCTTCCATTGTACTCTTTTCTTCTATTTATAAAGCCATCAACATGATGCATTTTGTTCATTGACTTGCCAACTTAACACTTCCAAATACCTCTGGGTCTGTTCTTGCACCCACTTTCAAATTGTACCATTGTAACAGATGACATTTAGATTTGGGATTCATTTTAAACAAATTGTCGATTTGTTTGCATTGTTGATGAACAACATTTCAGTGCCCTTTTGCTGAAAAATGTTTGCGAGAAACATACCACGTAAACAAAACGCTGCATATTTATTTAATGTTTTCTTTGCTATATTTGGTATTCTGGTGGCATTTTTTAGTCTGTATTTCATGAAATGTTACATGTTGGACCTCTGAAAATTAATAGTTCAGATGTAATAAGCTGTGTCTAAGTATTTCAGGTGAAGTTTGAAAAGAAGTCAATTTTCCATTGTATGTAAGTGGTGAACAGAATTGAACTGTTATAAAATACAATCAGTATATAGTACATGCATTTATCCACATACTTTTCATGCAGGCAAGACTCAGTTCTTAATGTTATCTTCCTTTCTGGTATGGGTAGCTCAATTTATCACATTTCCTGATGATTAGATTGAAACTGGGAACCCACGATATGAGGAATCATACATGGAAGGTGTATGCTGCTGTTCCATTGCACAGCTACTTTCAAACTAATTCTTGTTGCTACTGGAGAGATTTCCATTAATGCCCTATTGTGCAGCAAAATTGTAAATTGTAAAATTCTCAAGCTCCAATTAATGAGTCTCTGGCGAGTGAATAGCAATGTGAGTTAGAAAATCCCTGCTGCTTCACAAAGTAGGCTTGAGTTATTTTATCTCCACGGTTTTTACAGAAACCTCATCCTCAGGAAGCAGCAGAACATTGTGCATCTCCAAGGCTCCAGTGACGCCACACTAGTTGGACAGTGGGATTAGCTGCTGGGGCCAAATCTCGAAACGAACTGTACAACTTTTGATCTGATTCTGTCATTGAACAGCATTTACTGCGACATTTCATGTCTCTTGTCTGTACGAACAAGTAAATTATTAATGATCACACAAATATACAGAGAAGCCTCGATTATCTGAATGTGAAGTATCTGAATTTCGGATTATCCAAACGAGATCACAAGGTCCCGAAGCTCGGCTAAACTGTGTTATCCAAACATTTGATTATCCGAACAAAATACTCCTCATCTGTGTCATTTGGATAATTGAGGTTCCTTTGTATACTGTTTTTCAAGAATGCCAATGTCCTGTGTTTATACTGGCTGTTTCAAGGACCATTCACAAGTCTGTGCAGACCAACCCTAACCTAATCGCAGTCCTGTTTCTACCAGGAGTGAATCCCAATGCTGCAGAAAGGAAGCAGCAATTCTTTTCTAATCAGACCAGTGGCTAAAATCTCATCTGATAGCAACAATCAGGTAGAGACAGTATTCACAGGGAAGGGAAGGAATGATGGCACTGAAGGGGGGAGAGAGAGAGAGAGAGAGGGGTGGGTAGAAGGAAATGTAATGGGAAAGAAACAACGGAACTTTCGTCAAGTGGGACATTAGTTTTAGGATAAGGGGTGCACAGTCTGTGCATTACCCTGTGTTTACAGTGTGGTGCACAGTCTGTGCATTACCCTGTGTTTATAGTGTGGAGCACAGTCTGTGCATTACCCTGTGTTTACAGTGTGGTGCACAGTCTGTGCATTATCCTGTGTTTATATTGTGGGGCACAGTCTGTGCATTACCCTGTGTTTATTGTGTGGTGCACAGTCTGTGCATTACCCTGTGTTTATTGTGTGGTGCACAGTATGTGCATTATCCTGTGTTTTTAATGTGGAGCACAGTCTGTACATAATCCTGTGTTTATAGTGTGGGGCACAGTCTGTGCATTATCCTGTGTTTATAGTGTGGTGCACAGTCTGTGCATTACCCTGTGTTTATTGTGTGGTGCACAGTATGTGCATTATCCTGTGTTTTTAATGTGGAGCACAGTCTGTACATAATCCTGTGTTTATAGTGTGGTGCACAGTCTGTGCATTATCCTGTGTTTATAGTGTGGTGCACAGTCTGTGCATTACCTAGTGTTTATAGTGTGGTGCACAGTATGTGCATTATCCTGTGTTAATAGTGTGGAGCACAGTCTGTACATAATCCTGTGTTTATAGTGTGGTGCACAGTCTGTGGATTACCCTGTGTTTAGAGTGTGGAGCACAGTCTGTGCATTACCTAGTGTTTATAGTGTGGTGCACAGTCTGTGCATTATCCTGTGTTTATAGTGTGGAGCACAGTTTGTGCGTTATCCTGTGTTTGTAGTGTGGAGTACAGTCTGTGCATTAACCTGTGTTTATAGTGTGGAGTACAGTCTGTGAATTCTTCTGTATTTATAGTGTGGAGCACAGTCTGTGCATTGTCCTGTGTTTATAGTGTGGGGCACAGTCTGTGCGTAATCCTCTGTTTATAGTGTGGAGCACAGTCTGTACATAATCCTGTGTTTATAGTGTGGTGCACAGTCTGTGCATAATCCCGTGTTTATAGAGTGGAGCACACTCTGTGCATTTCCCTGTGTTTATAGTGTGGAGCACAGTTTGTGCATTATCCTGTGTTTATAGTGTGGAGTACAGTCTGTGCGTAATCCTGTGTTTAGAGTGTGGACCACAGTCTGTGCATAACCCGGTGTTTATAGTGTGGTGCACAGTCTGTGCATTATCCTGTGTTTATAGTGTGGAGCACAGTCTGTGCATAATCCTGTGTTTATAGTGTGGAGCACAGTCTGTGCATTGTCCTGTGTTTATAGTGTGGAGCACAGTCTATGCATTATCCTGTGTTTATAGTGTGGAGCACACTATGCGCATTATCCTGTGTTTATTGTGTGGTGCACAGTCTGTGCATAATCCTGTGTTTATAGTGTGGAGCACAATCTGTGCATTACCCTGTGTTTATAGTGTGGAGCACAGTCTGTGCATTATCCTGTGTTTATAGTGTGGAGCAGTCTGTTCATAACCCGGTGTTTATAGTGTGGAGCACAGTCTGTGCATTATCCTGTATTTAGAGTGTGGAGCACACTCTGTGCATAACCCGGTGTTTATAGTGTGCAGCACAGTCTATGCATTATCCTGTGTTTATAGTGTGGAGCACACTCTGCGCATTATCCTGCGTTTATTGTGTGGTGCACAGTCTGTGCATAATCCTGTGTTTATAGTGTGGAGCACAATTTGTGCATTACACTGTGTTTATAGTGCGGTGCACAGTCTTTGCATTACCCTGTGTTTATAGTGTGGTGCGCAGTCTGTGCATTACCCTGTGTTTATAGTCTGGAGCACAGTCTGTGCATTATCCTGTGTTTGTAGTGTGGTACACAGTCTGTGCATTGTCCTGGGTTTATAGTGTGGAGCACAGTCTGTGCATTATCCTGTGTTTATGGTGTGGAGCACAGTCTGTGCATTACCCTGTGTTTATAGTGTGGAGCACAGTCTGTGCCTTATGCTGTGTTTATAATGTGGAGCACACTCTGTGCATTACCCTGTGTTCATAGTGTGGAGCACAGTCTGTGCATTACCCTGTGTTTATAGTGTGGAGCACACTTTGTGCATTACCCTGTGTTTATAGTGTGGAGCACAGTATGTGCATTACGCTGTGTTTATAATGTGGAACACAGTCTGTGCATTGCCCTGTGTTTATAGTGTGGGGCAAAGTATGTGCATTATCCTGTGTTTATAGTGTGGAGCACAGTCTGTGCGTTACCCTGTATTTATAGTGTGTGGAACAGTCTGTGCATTATCCTGTGTTTATAGTGTGGTGCACAGTCTGTGCATTATCCTGCGTTTATAGTGTGGTGCACAGTCTGTGCATTACCCTGTGTTTATATTGTGGTGATCAGTCTGTGCATTATCCTGTGTTTATAGTGTGGAGCACAGTCTGTGCATTGCCCTGTGTTTATTGTGTGGTGCACAGTCTGTGCATTACCCTGTATTTATAGTGTGGTGCACAGTCTGTGCATTGCCCTGTGTTTATAGTGTGGTGCACAGTCTGTGCATTATCCTGTGTTTATAGTGTGGTGCACAGTCTGTGCATTATCCTGTGTTTATAGTATGGTGCACAGTCTGTGAATTGCCTGTGTTTATAGTGTGGTGCACAGTCTGGGCATTATTCTGTGTTTATAGTGTGGAGCACAGTCTGTGCATTACCCTGTGTTTATAGCGTAGAGCACAATCTGTGCATTATCCTGTGTTTATAGTGTGGAGAAAGTGAGGACTGCAGATGTTGGAGATCAGAGCTGAAAATGTGTTGCTGGAAAAGCGCAGCAGGTCAGGCAGCATCCAAGGAACAGGAGAATCGACGTTTCGGGCATAAGCCCTTCTTCAGGAATGAGGAAAGTGTGTCCAGCAGGCTAAGATAAAAGGTAGGGAGGAGGGACTTGGGGGAGGGGCGTTGGAATGCGATAGGTGGAGGGAGGTCAAGGTGAGGGTGATAGGCCGGAGTGGGGTGGGGGCGGAGAGGTCAGGAAGAAGATTGCAGGTTATGAAGACGGTGCTGTGTTCGAGGGATTTGACTGAGACAAGGTGGGAGGAGGGGAAATGAGGAAACTGGAGAAATCTGAGTTCATCCCTTGTGGTTGGAGGGTTCCTAGGCAGAAGATGAGGCATTCTTCCTCGAACCGTCGTGTTGCTATGGTCTGGCGATGGAGGAGTCCAAGGACCTGCATGTCCTTGGTGGAGTGGGAGGGGGAGTTGAGTTATAATGTGGAGCACAGTCTGTGCATTAGCCTGTGTTTATAGTGTGGTGCACAGTCTGTGCATTATCCTGTGTTTATAGTGTGGAGCACAGTCTGTGCGTTACCCAGTGTTTATAGTGTGGAGCACAGTCTGTGCATTACCCTGTGTTTATAGTGTGGAGCACAGTCCGTGCATTACCCTGTGTTCATAGTGTGGAGCACAGTCTGTGCATTATCCTGTGAATACAGCCTCAGCTGGTTGAGTTGTTCAGTTCCAGCATAAGTTCACTACCTGTATATTTAGGGCTTGTAGAAATAAGTGTCTGAGTTTTACTAGAAGTTGTCGTGGTTTTGTGAACCTGAAATGCTACTATTAACAGTTTATTCCAGAGGGACTGCTGGCATCTTATCGTGGAGTGGGTAGTATCCCTGCGTATGAGCAGGATATTCCAGGCACAAGTTCCACTCCAAGACTTGATGGCTGAGGGAGGTGTGTTTGTCGTGCAGCCAAGCAGATTGGTTATTCATCTGCAAATCCTTCCCATGAACATCAGTGGCAGACTGGAAGCGTAGGAGAGAATGCTGGTCAGCTGTGTGATGGAAGGAAACTGGAGCATTGCCATGGGGTTTGTGAGGTCCCAGACGTTAATGGGTGCTCTCAAGCTCAGGCAGTTCCAACAGCATAACGTCCTCATGTTTTTCTTCAAACCATGGGGTTGCCCTAATTGACTGAACCGCGAAGCCTGACTCCTTGCTTCAATTAAATGTTTACAAGCTTTCAGAAATTAATTAAATCTCACCATAGCCCTCTCCATTCCATAGCCTTCCACTTACAA
Source organism: Chiloscyllium plagiosum (assembly GCF_004010195.1). Taxonomy (NCBI): domain Eukaryota; kingdom Metazoa; phylum Chordata; class Chondrichthyes; order Orectolobiformes; family Hemiscylliidae; genus Chiloscyllium; species Chiloscyllium plagiosum. The sequence continues at coordinate 129,992,618 of NC_057713.1, forward strand.
ACCCCTCTCTTAGATGTCTCTTGACCTTCTCCCCAAAACTCTTAGCATTTCTCACTGATGGGTCACAACAGTGAAATAGGGTCAGGAGCTCCCTGCTCTACCATAACTTTCCATAGTTCTAGGCTACAACATGATGTAAAGGTTAACTCAGCAACTGAGACTCCTTGTGACTGACTGTTGCAGTGATTTTAAAAGAGCCACTTCCAAGTCTTGTGTCCAGTTATTACAGATTCTATTCAAGCAGATGTTTGGAGATATGCTAGTGAAAGGTCACTATGGTCCCTCCCTGGAAAACAGCATGAAATCTTATAGTTACACTGTCATTGACTCTTTAGCATTTACATCAAATCCCTTATCAATAAACCAAGTTATCCCAGTCATACAGGTGTCCTTTTCATGTTCGCATTAACCCTGCTATAACTGTAGCACTGCATCCCACTCCTGACTGCTTGTTTGTCACCTCAGCGTGTTATTCATCCTTATGAAGGTCATTGCATTTTACAACTTACCAGTAGCTTGGTTCTCACAGGAGGGGAATTACATCCCATCATTCCTATAGTACTGGCTCCAAGAAAGTGACTGTTGGGATAACTCCTCAGAGGCCAGTATCCCGTCAGCAAGTCATTCTTTATTTACACATGAACAGGTCTTGCATTTAGTATTGCCTCGTACAGAGTCAGCTCTCAGGGTGTCAGTATCTCTGACACTCCCCTTTTTTACCTGTCAGCCAGGGCTCCCTGATTGGATCAGATTAACAGCCCCAACCAGAGAACTCATTTTCTATTAGGTCCAGCTCACCAACCTTGTTACAATCACTACACTCAGAGTTACATCCGTCAATTCTAAGCTATATGTGTACATTTAAATCTCAATCTTATCAATTGTCTCATTTACCACCATTGCCCTCCTTTATACTTCCATCCAATTCAGTTTCTTATTTTCTAACCTGTGGGCAATTTGTCTATTTTCCCACCAAAGTTCATTTTTCATGTACAAATTTAGTTTGCAGGTTTTTAAATGTCTTCCGGGTGATGAGATGTTCATGGATACACATCATGGATGGACTGCCTTTTCTTTGAAAAAAAAAGAGGCTGAGGCAACTAATTAAAATCTTTAAAATTAGGAGAGGTTTCGATAGGTTGGACACAGAAAAAAGGTTTACTATTGTAGGGGAGAGCATAACTAGAGGCTGTGAATATAAAATCATCACCAAGACCTCCAATAGGGAGTTCAGAAGAAACGTCTTTACCTCAAGAGCAGTGGGAACAGCTACCACTGAGTGACTGCAGTGACTAGTGTAGACGGATTTCAGGAGACAGTGGACAAACTAATGATGAAGAAGGGAATAGAGAGTTACTTGGTAGATCTTGATCAGTAAAGATGAGAGGATGTTTGATTGGAGCATAAACATCATTGTGGACATGTTTGCTGAATGGCCTTTTCCTGTTCTGCATGTCCTATGTAATGGCAGGTGTTTTGTGCATTGTTCACTGTTAGGTACATTCCCAGTTTGATTGGTGAAGCCCAAACCTTTGATGTCAATTATGAATAACAGTGGTCTCTGTTCGCACTGACCTTTGTGGAATACTGGTTTCTCCTTCCTCCAATATGTATCATTTACCCTTTGGCACTACTTCCTGCTTTCTAAATTCAACTGATTTTTGACGCATCTAGTTATCTTTCCCCTGACTCTATGAGTCATACAACACAGAAACAGACCCTTCGGTCCATGTTGACCGCGTTCCCAAACTAAACTAGTCCCACCTGCCTTCACTTGGCCCTTAGCCTTCCAAACATTTCCTATTCATGAATCCATCCAAAAGTCTTTGAACCATTGTAACTGAACCTGCATCTACCATTTCTCTGGCAGTTCATTCCACACACAAGCCACTCTCTGACACTTGTCCTAATTTTCAGCAAGAACTCACTGTACAATAACTTACTATATGTTTTATTAGAACCGAGCAAATGATGGGTGTGTTATCCTTGTCAGTTCTTTCCAAGTGTGGAGTTGCAGCATTAACTGAGTGTGTGGGAAGAGGATCTGAATGAACTGAGGCCCAGGCAAACAGAATCACATCCGACTGTGGCAAGGAGTCCTAATGAGGAACCAGGAAGTGCACTTCTTACTGATGTTTTTGGTGACCGCCCCCCTACCAGGTCTGCCAGTTTGGCTGTTATAGGTTTGATAAAACTGAGAACATGTACAGCATGATGCTGCAGTTTGGCAAAGGGGCAGAATGAGGCAATGTGCCTATTGTTGCTTTTGGATGAGAAAGGTAACCCGAATAGTATACAATGGATTTCTGGCTCTGGGTGAGCACACACCATGTAGTACCTACTCACACTATTTTTGTTTTCTGTAAAGAATGAATATTGTGCAATGGAATTGTTAGATGCTGGGGTTGTTCAAACTGGAGCCTGTGCTGCTTTATAGTTTAAAGAAACATACTCACCAGGAGCTACAGCAGAATCTTGCTGCATGTGAGCTGCTCAGTATCTGCAGAAATTAGCTTCTTTAATCCATACATGCAGTATACAATATGATAAAGTCCAGTATTTTCTCTATCCATTCATGCTGCAGGAGTTGGCAACGTGCAAAGATTGTAGCATTTGAGAGCAAGGACCCCCTTGCACAGTTTTGATGGATCACTCAGAACAGTTTAAGAGTTGATGGCTCGCTGCTTTAGAACGTGCAGAATATACTTTCTTGCCATGTGAATTTAATATTAAATACAGTGAAAAATGTGTACTGTGGCCCATATATAGGCAACATTTACATTAACTTAGAATAAAATTTTTAAGAAACTTAAAGAGAGTCCAACTTTTCCTTCAGTGCTACTACAGTATGCCACAGCCAGAGTCCCACTCCAGCCTTCCCAGACCCGTCCGACCACTGACAGTGTCCTGCTCCGGCCTTCCCAGATCACACCATACTGCTGAGAGTATCCTACTGTTAACACAGAAGCCCTGAGAAACGGCTAAGCTCAGTGGAGCTGTTAGGAAGCTGCCTGCTAGAGGAGATAGCAGTTCAGCCGACAAGCAGCGTTTGCTTGGTTACAGCTGAGAAAGATAGGACTTCAGAGTAAGCTCAGGGCAGTGCCAGCTTTGTGAAGATAGCTGTTTGTGAAAGATGTTGCGTGCTGTCATGTAGATGTTGGAGTGCACACTCAGGAATCAAGTGGAATTCAGTTTTAGAGAGAACACCCTCAACCCCCATTTCATCAGTCGTCAATCAAGCAGTGTATGATGGAACCACCTTTCCAGGAAATTTCAAAGCTAGATTTTTGCAAGTGAACAGTTGGAATCCTTTGTGAAAGAGACAAAACTTAATGGAGTTCACAATGCCATTTTAGACTGGGTATGTTGCTGATAAATTCTTCAGATCTTCAGCATCTGCTAGATGTGCTCTTTTAGGTGTTAGGCAACAATTTATCTGTTAACACATATTTACCTCACATTAGTTCTTAAATGTTGGAATATACATTGTAGATTGTAAACTTTTCTAAACTTATATGGTAAGGTTAAGTTTGTTTGTTCAAAACCACGGCATCCAAATGGCTTTATTCATTGAGCAAGTACCTAGGATCTGGAACTTGATCAGCTTTAAACAAAGAAAAGATTGCTGGTCCATTATCAGATCATGGTACAAATATCTATCCAGGATTGGAACATTATGTCAGAGCCCATCCGGATTTGTGAAATCAGCTCAAAGGGAAGTCCTGTTCCCTCAGGATTGGAGGAGGGGTTGGCCTTGCTTACATGGCTACAGTGTCAAAAGAGGATTAAAGACTTGATGTGTGCTGGTGAGGTGAGTGCAGCACGTGATATTCAGCTTGTGGACTTACATCTGACTAAAGCTGAGTATGACTGTGGCAACAATGCATAAACATCCAGTTGGCAACAAAAGCCAGGCAAGATCTTTGGCTTTCACATGAAACGGAGCTACTGTATGGAGGATAGCAGTCAGTCAGAGTTAACCTCTTCCTGGCCAGCAGTAATCAAGGGAGGTGGGGCCATGGCTCTCCTATTTTTAACTCCCTCTCAGTCAGTCACACCGAATGTACTTTAAATTTGTTTTTTTTTAGCATGTGCCTATTACACTTTGAGTAAACTTAGTTAAACACATCAGAAAGGTAGAAGAGCTAATTCCAGGGATTTTTTGAGTGAAGGAGTGGAGATGTCATCATTGTAGGTATGTTCGCTGAGCTGGGACGGTGATTTGCAGATGCTTTGTCCCGTGTCTGGGTGACATCTCTAGTGCTTTGGAGCCTCCTGTGAATTGTTGCTGTACTGTCTCTTTTGGAATTTATTTGCTTCTGTTCCTGCTGTTTCCGGTTGCTCGTTGTAGTGGCCGGTATATTGGGTCTAGATCTGTGTGCTTGTTGGTAGAGTCCATGGATGAGTGCCATGCATCTAGAAGTTCTCTGGCTGTCCTCTGTTTAGCTTGACCTCTGATCATTGTGTTGTCCCAGTTGAATTTATGGTCCCTGTCATCTGTGTGTGTGGCTGTACACGTGATAGTAGTGATACACACAGGTGACAACAGCCACAGATTCGACTGGGACAACGCAACGATCATTAGGACAAGCTAAACAGAGGTCAGCCAGAGAATTTCTAGAAGTATGGCACTCATCCACAGACTCCATCAAAAAGCACATAGACTTTGACCCAATATACCGGCCACTACAACGAGCAACTGGAAGCAGCAGGAACAGATGCAAATAAATTCTGGAACACGCAGTACAGCAGCACTTCACAGGAGGTTCCAAATCACTAGAGATGTCACTGAGACAGGGGATGAAACATCTGCAAATCACCATCCCAGTTCGGCCAACATATCCACAACAACAAGTGGTACCTGAGCTACAAATCAGAGAGAATGGGGAAGGGTATTAGGAAAGTAGTCTGCTGCAGTTTACATTGTTTAAAAGCTGTGAGAATAAAAACACTTGAGTCCAACTGGTTAACTGTTGTTTTTGTTTCCAAAGCTGCGGATGCCTAGTGTTCTCAGTGAAACCATTGTTGTTGTTCCAAGATGCTTTTCATCTGCTGGTTTCTGAGCTTGGGTAAGAGAGAGAGAGGGAGAGAGACAAATCCCTGTCTTGTTCAGTCCATGATGCTTTCTCTCTCTTTGCTGCTGTAAAAGCAATTGTTTATCAAAATCAATTTGTACGTTCCTGAGTCTGGACATTGAACACTCCACAGGTAATTTTTCATCTCTGAGATGTGAAGTAATCATGAATGTGTGAGTAAAAATCCTTCCAGTGCCCTGTGGTGAAACGGTTAAAAATTATGTCCCAATACAGGTGTGAATCTAACCGGAATGGAGGTGTTGCTTAGTCCCGTTTGAATCTTATTACACACCTTCCCGTGTGAATCTTCTTATCTGTATGTAACCAATATCCTTTCAATACTCCAGTTAAATCTGGACTAATATTTTATAGGTTTAATATAACTTCCTTGTTTTTGTACACTTATTTAGTCAGCATGTCATTTGCATTATTAACCACTGTCAGTCAGTCCTACAGTTTTCAATGATGTATACACATATCTGAGGCCCCTTTGTTCCTGCACCCCTTTTAAATTGTACCCTTTAATTTAAAACTGTCTCTTCCAACCAATCATTTCACACTAACACTAACCCTAACCATTCTCAGAAGTCCATTCAGCACTTTACCAAATACCTTTGTGATGTCTACGTACACAGCATCAAATATATTACCTTCATCAACTCTCTCTGTTACTTCATCAGAAAACTCAGGCAGTGTCATCCTCCCTTAACAAATTCACACTCTCTTTCCTTAATTAACCCACATTTACCCAAGTGACTAAATTTTGTTCTAATTTATTGTAAACGTTTCTCTACCACGGTGATTAAACTGGATAGCCTATAATTATAATTTATATCCTTTTGTTTCTACAAGTGTATAACATTTACAACACTGCCATCCTCTGATAAAACTCCTGAGTTTAAGGAAAAATAGGAAATGTTGGTCAATACCTTTGTAATTTCCACTTTCACTTCCAGATGTGAACATCCAGTGCTCATGCATTATCCCGTTTAAGTTCACATCTCCCTTTAACATACACCTTCTTGAAAACTCCTCCTTTACACGCTGCAAAATATTGCTTTCATTTCTGGCAATGGTGCGTGGTCAAAAATATCCACAGTACCTTAAATCCTGTTGGGTTCTTGTTTGAATGCGGTTTCCTAGACATTTGATGAAAACTCCTAGCTAAACACGATCCAGAGGGAACTATCGAAGCAGCTGGGAAATCTGAACCTGTTCTATTTGTTAAACGGAACGTTAAAAGCGAAGCCTGAAAAGCACCTCGTTTTTTTTACCGGCAAAGGGGAGGTGAGTTTCGAGTAGGTGGCCTTACCCATTTAGGGTCTCCATCTGCACTGCTACTTCCAAACAAGCCATGAGCAGTGTGATCAGGGGTTGCAGTTCACCAGGAAGGAGGTGACGGAATAGCATCACCTTTCAGTATCAGTCCTACATCCTCAAAGCAGGATGGGAACCGCACTGACAATAACTACAAAGGTGACCTTTGTCCTCAATTCTTTAGCAAGCAAAGTATAACGTATCTAATATCTATCAGTTCATTGACCTTTGTTGTAGTGACACAGGGTTCTGAATGCCAACAGAAGGGATTAATTGTCTTCTTCATTAATGGGGAGAGGCAGGATGGAAATGCACTCGACTTTATCAAGATAATTAACTTCCTGGGGTGCTGTTGACTACTCAAGTGACTTTGCCCATTCAGCATCTGAATTGTGAGAGAGAGATGAAGCTGACACTCAGTAAGAGAGCAATTGCTTTGCAATTACAGGCAACAAACCATGCAGGTGAATGTCCATTATCCTGATAGCAGTCATGATAGATTCATCCCTTGCCAGTCTGCTGTTCTTGCATCTTTTAGCCATTGTGTTGAACCAGAGGGAGGTGCTGAAGAGCAAAGCTGACCTACTAATGATTTCCTTCTGTGATTCTGCCAGATGTGACCAATGCCAGTATAATGATGGGCTTGTTGTCACAAGGAATGTAATTGAGCAGATGATTAGGGTGCAAAATTAACAGTGTCACTTTCTCAGTCATTCTTGGGGCCCAGTTGGCTGAACCACATCCATGTTAATCCGTAATCTCCCCCACAATCCAGCAGCATGAGGGTATGGCTCTTGTTGCAGAGATTTGGAGAAGCAACTGAAATGGATGAGGAAGAGAAGACGCAGAAATGTCCATGACCCAAATGAACAGTCAGTGAGTGCACCCAGATCTCTATTGCTGAACTGTTCCACACCGTAATGTTCAACTGGCATGGTCCTCAAAGCATCCTCACTATCTTAAATTAAGCCACCAAATTGATTTATTTGTTTATCAGCTTGTTCAAGCATGTTATGACACACTTCTGAATCAGGTGTGATTCAATCTGGGCGTCCTATCTCACAGGTAGGGCACTGTTTCTGTACCCTACCACGAAGCAATTATTCCATACCAACTTTATGCAGCACCTGATTGACACTCATTCACCACTTTAAACCTGCACTTCCTCTACCATTACTACAACGTGGCTGCAATTTGTACAATCCACAGACAGAATGCAGCAACTCACCAACATTTCTTCAAATCACCTCCCAAACCTGTAATCTCTACCATCCTGAAGAAACATGGAAACAGTACCACCTGTAAATTCTCCTTTAACCACACACCAACAGCCTGACTTAGAATATGGATGGCCATTTCTGGGTCATTGCTGTGTTAAGATTCTGGATCTCGTTATACGGGTGTATTTCCTCACTACATAGACTGTGATAACCCAAGGATACAGTTTACCATTACCTTTACGTGAGCAATTGGATATGGGCAAAAAAACATTGACTTTGCTCGCAATGTCCACTTCATGAGTGAGTGAATAAATAAAACTAAAAAACAGAGAGTGAGAGTAAAGAGTAGCAGAGCGTGGGAGATTTTGTTCCTCAGTGTTTAACATTAACAAATTGAACTTTACAACCAGAAAACCATTTGCTAAATGTTTGGATAAAGGTATGGAGGAAAGACAATGTTATGGAGGACAGGAAATTTTATTTTATTCATTCATGGGATATGGGTGTTGCTGGCTAGACCAATATTTATTGGCCAGAAGGCTGATAGGAGTCAACCACATTGCTGTGGGTCTGGAGTCATATGTAGGCCAGACCAGGTAAGGATGGCCATTTTCCTCTGTAAAAGGTAGAGGTGAACCAGATGGGTATTTCCAACAATGGTTTCTGATGATCATATGACTCTTATTGCAAGGTTTTTATTAGATTCAAAGTCCACCATCTACTATGGCAGGATTTGAGCCCAGGTCCCCAGAATATTACCTGGGTCTCTGATTTATAGACTAGTGATAATGCCACTAGACCATCACCTCCCCTAAGGTGGTAGTACATTTTGGGAGACAAATTGGGAGGTTACTTATTAGGTTTAAGGTAAAGTGGGGAAGAGCAGCAAAGGGGTCTTAGAGAACATTTATATCCAACATGAATTGAATTGAATTGAATTTATTGTCACGTGTACCGAGGCACAGTGAAAAGTTTTGTCTTGCGAGCAATACAGGCAGATCACAAAGTTACGTAGCATAGATAGTAAATAATAGGTAAACAGCGGCAAAAACAAAAACACAGGTACAGGTGAATGTTAACAGTATGAGTCCATTAGTATTCTAACAACAGTTGGGTAGAAACTGTTGTGAAACTGGCTGCTGCGTGTGTTCAGGCTTCTGTACCTTCTCCCCAATGGTAGAGGTTGTAGAAAAACATTGCCAGGGTGGGAGGGATCTTTAAGAATGCTGGTGGCCTTTCCTTGACAGCGAGGCCTGGTACATGGATTCTATAGATGGGAGGTTGGCCTTTGTGATTATCCAGGCCGAGTTCACCATTCTCTGCAACCATCTCTGATCTTGAATGGTACATACCAGGTAGTGATACATTCAGACAGAATGCTCTTGATGGCGCACCTATAAAAATTTGCAAGGATATTCGCCGTCATGCCAAATTTCCTCAGCTGCCTGAGGAAGAAGACGTTGGGCCTTTGTAACTAGTGCGTACACAAGACAAATTGTGACATAGGTTGGTGATGCCATACACACACCAAAAAACAACAAACCAACCACTAGGCTTTACTACGAGAGAGGTAGAATTGAGAGGGGGGGACGTTGTGCTAACCTGCATTGAACCCTAAGTTAGGCCACAGTATGTAGTACATACAGTTGTCGTATTATAATGTCACCTCATTATAAAAAGAATATAGAGGTACTGGAGAGGGTGCAGAGAGAAGATTTATGAGGATGATGCCAAAAATGTGTGGGTGGACATAACATGAAACGATTGAGAATCTGAGGCCCTTGCTTCTTGGAAAAGTAAAAGGCAGAGGTGGGTTCTAATAGAAATCTTTGCAATCATGAAAGATTTTGATAGATTGAATGCAGCGAATATTTCCTCTTGTGGTAGGAACATGAGCAGCTGTCAAAGAATGCAAGACAGTGACTGAGAAATCAAGTGACTGGGAACTTAGAAGAAACCTCTGGCTAAAGTCTGAAGAGAGTGTGGAACTCGCTACCACAGGGAGTGGTTGAAGTTAATAGTGAACATGCATAAAGGCAAACAAGAGAACCATATGTGGCAGAAGGTAACAGAGGTTATAGTGAAAGATTTAGCTTAGGAAGACTGGGAGGATGCTCAATTAGGAATGAGTGCCCATTGGCCCTTGGCTAAACTGCAGAGCTAGGCATGATCTCCGAGCACTAACCACACATAACTTTACCACCACGGGCACTGGCACCCAACATTCAAGGAGGCATTGCCACCATCCAGGCATCTCTCTGCAAACCAGACTTGCCAGTCAGGGAAAAAGTGACAATGAGCAGTGAATGGCTGTATGATGTACAGTTACCATCCAGGGATCGACACCCAGTCCAATGTATGGATCAGGCTGCTTCACTTGGAGTCTCACATTCACCCAGTACCTACTGACATTTTGATGTAATTTAATTTAATTTGATCTTGTTTATTATTGCCACGTGCGCTGAGATACAGTGAGAAGTGTTGTATTCTGTGCTAATCAGACAAATCACATCTTGCCTAAGTACATTAGAGTAATAGAACAGAATGCAGAATATAATGTTACAGCTACTCAGAATGTGCAGAGAAAGATCAACTCTAATATGTGAGATGTCCGTTCCTAAGTCTGATAACAGTGGGGAAGAAGCTGTTCTTGAATCTGATGGTACGGGTTTCAAACCTTTGTACCTTTGGCCTGACGGAAGAGGGTGGAAGAGAGTATAATTGGGATGGAAGAGTTCTTTGATTATGTTGGCTGCTTTCCTGAGGGGAAGTATAGACGGAGTCAATGATGGAAGGCTAGGTTTTGTGATAGACTGCTCTGTGTTCACAACTCTCTGTAGTTTCTTGTGGTCTTGGAGGGTGCAGTTGCCATACCAAGCTGTGATTTATCCAGGTTGGATGCTTTCTATGGTGGATCTATAAAAATTGGTCATTATGGACGTGTCGAATTTTCCTTAGTCCCCTAAGGTGTGGCATATACACCTTTCTTTATCGTTCACATCAGCAATTGGCACAGTCAGACACCCAGACAGTGGCCGTGCTGTGTCTCAGTCCCCCCTCAAGGGCACATCCATCTTGTTGTAGATCAGTGTGCTGTGCTAGTGTCACTATTCAGGACTCTCCTTCTCAACCTCTCTCCTCTACTGAGATGTAGTGACCCTCAGGTTAAACCCCAGTCAACTCTCTGATGAGAGAGCAGCCCTCAGGGACCTTGGCGACATTGCCTTTACCTTTATGTTGGCCACGCAAACATCGAGGGTCCCTACTCCCTGGCCATTGGGGGCTCTCTCTATGTGTTGCACCTGCCTGGCATTATTAAAGCTGGGAAGCTCTCTGAGATATACCCTCCAGTGCACACAACCAGCTAAACAGGAGGCAATAATGAAGGCAATAGCAATCCTGGACCAGGCTGGCATTGTATGGTGTTGTGACCGCCTCTGCCAGCCATCCAGGAAGTATGCTGCTCTCCTCTGGACCACCCCGTCCATCAGGACCTCAAGTGGGGCCAACTCCCCCTTCTCCAGCTCTCCCCTCAGTCTCCAAAGCTGAGCAGAGTGGCTCCCAAATGTCAGCACTTCTCCGGGTGTGCAACATCCTTTCAAAGATGGTGCAGATTAGATTACATTACCTACAGTGTGGAAACAGGCCCTTTGGCCCAACAAGTCTGAAGAGTAACCCACCCAGACCCATTTCACTCTGACTAATGCACCTAACACTATGGGAAATTTAGCATGGCCAATTCACCTGACCGGCACATCTTTAGACTGTGGGAGGAAACCGGAGGAAACCCACGCAGACACGGGGAGAATGTGCATACTCCACACAGACAGTCGCCCGAGGCCGGAGTTGAACCTGGATCCCTGGTGCTGTGAGGCAGCAGTGCTAACCACTGAGCCCCTGTGTTGAGTAATGGACCAATGCTCACTGTCAATACACACATGAGTAACTGAGTGATGTATCCAGAGGAACAAGCACCCATTAAATATTAGCAAGGAATCACCACCTTTGGGATAGCAGGGAAGATATAACATTTGCAAAGTTGGCAAATACAAAGTCGGTAACTAAAAAAAACACTGAGCAGCTATCTGCTGAATTGTGAGATTTCTTGGGAACGGTGCATGGTAAGATGGGGCAGAAATTGGACACGATGTATCTCACCGGGACGGGAATGGCTATATATTGGTAAGATACAGCAAGAGCACTGTCTCAGCCCCACAGTGAAAATACCTCCAGCAAACCCGACATGACTCACAATTAGTCAAGAAAATGTAAGATTCAGTCCTTTGTTCTTAACCGTGAGAAAAAGAGTCTCATTTGGTGTAAGTATTGGGCAGCATTTAGACTACTTCCACAAATATTATCAAAATAAGGAAGTTTAAATTCAGTGTCTCCATGGCAATGAGATTGACCAGTGAGGGAAAGCAGTGGAAGAGCGCACGTTGCACCTGGTCAGGGCGAGGTCACCAATTGAAGATTTTTTGGGGAAAGGAGTGTGTGATGGACAGAGGGGAGGCCAAAGGCTTTCTTGAACAGTGTGTGAGCTTGCTCTTCCTGGATGGTAAGGGCTACTAGAAAGTCCACCACCCTTGTGGACTCAGCAACACTCACCTGCCTCCCCTTCACTCTGGAGATTCCCAACTCAGAGCAAACCTGTGCACCAACAACTAATTTTAAATCTAACTCCCAGTGTCCTGATGTTAGAGAAGTTTTCCACCTCTCCAATCAGTAGCTACAACATCTCTTTTCTAAAAGAAAAAAGTGATTTAACGTTGCAATTCATGTTTTTTACTTTCTCTATTCTTTCAAGAGATTTTGGAGTCAGTTGCCAGGCTTGCATTTATTGGAAGTAAGAGGCTTGCTAGACTGTTTCATTGGGTAGTTAAGAGTTAAATGCATCTGGATTGCTGTGGGTCTGGAGTCACATGTAGACCAAAAGGGTGTCCTTTTAAACAAAAGATGGTCATTTCAAGGTCAGCATTAATCCACTAGCTTGATTTTCCCAGATTTATTAACTGAATTCAAACTCCCCCCACCATCACCGTGGGAATTGAACCCACGTCACTGAACATTAAGCTGGAAACTGCTGTTCCAACAACATTACCATCAACCACCGTTTCCTCCGGTTTCTGGTAGGATAACATCAGCCCTGCCCTCATGAAGATTATGGTGAAATATACTAGTAGCTCTTTGGATGAACAAGATTCATGCTTTTTAAAATATTTTTTAATCAGTGTGTTCTGGGATGTCATTACACACCTCTGGAGCCTGAGCTTGAATCAAGGCCTCCTGATTCAAAGGTAGGGATACTACCACAGTGACACAAGACTCCCCCCCCCCCTCCAAATATTCACTTAGTTGTCCCTGACTGGATTAAAGTTGGGTGTGTAGAGCTATGAGTCGCTCACTTAAATTGTGCAACAGAGCCTTCTCCAAAGAGCAGTCAATAGTCACTCGGGACACAAAATATGCAGCACAAGAAAGAAATTGTAACGTATGTATAACATCTCTTAACAGGACAGATATTGCCTTTCCCTTCTTTGTAGTTCAATTGCCTCTGTACCTGTGATGTGAAAAGAATATTTTTGTTCAAGGAGCATTGCATGTTATTTGTAACTGTGAATTATTTCCCTCTTAAGTTAATTGTGAAAGAGTCCCAGCTTCAAAGGAAACCAGGTCAACAAATTCAGGATTTTGATTTATGTTATCAATAATGTTGAAATGGGATTTATTCCACTGCTGGTTGACAAGTTGCGTGAGATATTAAACCTCATATAGTTAATGTAAAAAGCAATCTATCATTAAATAACATTTTAATTTACACCATTAATTGTATCATTCAGCCCATCATAGATTATTTTTGCAGATGGATTCCAGTTGGTGAAATAGGGGTCATAACATAATCATTTGATAGTACAGAGCATGAGTATTGCTGGAACCAAAGGTTGAAAGTTTTTGTAATGTACTTATCAGTACAAAATCTCAGGAACAGCAAATCTCAAAGGGACCAGCAGTTTACAGCACATGAGATGAGGATGCTGATTGGTTAGTAAGTGGACTGCCTACATACCAGCTGATCAGGAGTCTCTCCCCAGGCTGTGTAAATTGCTGTTTCCTTTGAGACTTGGTATTGTTGTAATTCTATCCTGACGAATACAAGATGAAAATTTTCAGCATATGCCTTTTTCAACAAGAATAACACAGATAGAGTCGTAAAGATGTACAGCACGGAAACAGGCCCTTCGGTCCAACTCATCCATGCCGACCCCAATATTCCAACCCAATCTACTCCCACCTGCCAGCACCCAGACCATATCCGTCCAAACCCTTCCTATTCATATACCCATCCAGATTCCTTTTAAATGTTGCAATTGTACCAGCCTCCACCACTTCCTCTGGCAGCTCATTCCATACACCCTCTGCGTGAAAACATTGCCCCTTAGGTCTCTTTTACATCTTTCCCTTCTGACCCTAAACCTATGCCTAGAGGATGGGAAACATTTCTGGCTGTAACAGGCTGCTCCTTTTTTGAAGTATTGAAGGTGTTGGAGGTGATTTCCTCGAATTCCAAGAACAGCAATTACTGTTTTATATGGTGTTGCATTTTTTTGCAACTTTGGAGAAAAATAAAGTCAAAACAATGGCAATTTCAAAAGGAAGAGGAACAGACAAAGGCAGCACGTGGTCACGTCTGTGCAGGAGAGAGAGAGAGAGAGAAAGAAACCCATATTGCTAACTGACACAGCAGTGAACCTGCGCAGTTACTGCCTTTGCTGTTGAATTCATGTATCTTTGGACATCAAAGTGATTCTGGGAAAATTAACAAACAGTGAAATTCACAACTAATCTTGGAGAACCTGTGTGGGAGAGGTGACAGCACAGAAACAGATAAGTGAATAGTTTTAAGTGTGGCCTTGCTGTAAGTCTGCAGTAGTGAATAGAATGGGTTCTCCTTGATTACATGTTTTATTGAGCTATGTCTCTTGATTAAACTTTAAAATATAAGCCATAAATATTAAGTTAGCCTGGAGCAGTGTTTTATAGAGGAATAAGATGGTGCTGTTTTCTGCGTCTGGAGATTGAAAGAAACAAAAATGGCCCTTAGTAGAGTGATATGCTCTTCTTGTTGGATGTGGGAGTTTCAGGAGAGTTTACATGTTACTGAGGATTATATCTGCAATAAATGCCATTGGTTGCAAATCCCATCATATTGAATGGATCAGTTGGAAGACAGTTAAAGGCAATGAGGAATTTACAAGAGCAAGGGGTGTGATGGATGCAGTTATAGGAAGGGGGAAAAGTTTCAGATAGTCAGATAGATGGGTTAACTCCAGGAAAAGTAGGGGAATAGACAGGCTGTGCAGGAGTCTCCTGTGGCTATCCTCATCTCAAAATGTAGGGGGTGATGGATTCTCAGGGGAATGTAGCACAAACAGCCAAGTTTCTGGTATCGTGACTGGCTCTAGTGTAATGAGGGGTACATCGGGTTCCAAGAGATTGATTGTGTTAGGGGACTCGCTCGTTCGAGGCACAGACAGATATTTCTGTGGCCAGCAGCGATAAATGAGAATGGTGTGTTGCCTCCCTGGTGCCAGGATCGGATGTCTCCGAGAGGGTGTAGAATGTTCCCAAGGGGGAGAGGGACCAGCAGGAGGTCATTGTACACATTGGAACCAATGACATAGGAAGGGAAAAGGATGAGATTCTGAGGGGAGATTACAGAAAGTCAGGCAGGAATTTAAAAAGGAGGTCCTCGAGAATAGTAATATCTGAATTACTCCCGATAGTGAGGTTAGGAATAGAAGGATATAGCAGATGAACACATGGCTGAGGAGCTGGTGTATGGGAGAAGGATTCACATTTTTGGATCATTGGAATCTCTTCTGGGGTAGAAGTGACCCGTATAAGAAGGACGGATTTGACCTGAATTGGAAGGGGACTAATGTGCTGGCAGGGAGATTTGCTCGAGCTGCTCAGGAGGATTTAAACTAGCATGGTGGAAGGGTAGGACTCAGGAGATAGTGAGAAAAGAGATCATTCTGAGACTGGTACAGTTCAGAAGAGAAGCAAGTCAAACAGTCAGGCCAGGCAGGGACAAAGTAGAGAACAAGGTAGGACTGATAAATTAAACTGCATTTATTTCAATGGAAGGGGCGTGGTTAGGAACAAGGGACTGGGATATCATAGCAATTACAGAAACATGGCTCAGGGATGGGCAGGACTGGCGGCTTAATGTTCCAGAATAGAATTGCTACAGGAAGGACAGAAAGGGAGGCAAGAGAGAAGGGCAAGTGGCATTTTTGAAGAGGGATAGCATTACAGCTGTACTGAGGGAGGATATTCTCGGAAATATATCTAGGGAAGCTATTTGGATGGAACTGAGAAATAAGACAGGGATGAGCACCTCATTGGGATTGTATTATAGATCCCCTAATAGTCAGCGGGAAATTGAGTAACAAATTTGTAAGGAGATCTCAGTTATCTGTAAGAATAATAGGGTGGTTATGGTCAGGGATTTTAACTTTCCAAACACAGAGTGGGATTGCCATAGTGTTAAGGGTTTAGATGGAGAGGAATTTGTTAAGTGAGTACAAGAACATTTTCTGATTCAGTATGTGGATGTACCTACTAGAGAAGGTGCAATACTTGATCTATTCTTGGGAAATAAGGCAGGGCAGGTGACTGAGGTGTCAGTGGGGGCACACTTTGGGGCCAGCGACCATAATTCTATTAGATTTAAAATAATGATGGAAAAGGATAGACCAGATCTAAAAGTTGAAGTTCTAACTTGGAGGAAGGCTAATTTTGACAGCATTAGGCAAGAACTTTCAAAAGCAGTTTGGGGGCAGATATTCACAGGTAAAGGGACGGCTGGAAAATGCGAAGCCTTCAGAAATGAGATAAGAATCCAGAGACAGTATATTCCTGTGAGGGTGAAAAGAAAGGCTGGTAGGTATAGGGAATGCTGGATGACTAAAGAAATTGAGGGTTTGGTTAAGAAAAATATCAGGTATAGACAGAAGAGTTCCAGTAAATCCTTACAAGAGTAATAATGCAGTAGGAGTATACTTAAGAGGGAAATCAGGAGGGCAAAAAGGGGACATGAGATAGCTTTGGCAAGTAGGGTTAAGGAGAATCCAAAGGGTTTTTACAAATACATTAAGGACAAAAGGGTAATTAGGGAGAGAATAGGACCCCTCAAAGATCAACAAGGTGGCCTTTGTGTGGAGTCACAGGAGACAGGGGGGATACTAAACGAGTATTTTGTGTCAGTGTTTACTGTGGAAAAGGACATGGAAGATATAGAATGTAGGGAAATAGATGGTGACATCTCAGAAAATTTCCATATTTCAGAGGAGGAAGAGGTTGTCTTGAAATGCATAAAATTGGATAAATCCCCAGGACCTGATCAGGTGTACCCTTGAACTCTGTGGGAAGCTAGGGAAGTGATTGCTGGGCCTCTTGCTGAAATATTTGTATCATCGATAGTCACACGTAAGGTGCCGGAAGACTGGAGGTTGGCTAACATGATGCCACTATTTAAGAAAGGTGGTAAGGACAAACCAGGGAACTATAGACCAGTGAGCCTGACATCGGTGGTGGGCAAGTTGTTGGAGGGAATCCTGAGGGACAGGATGTACATGTATTTAGAAAGGCCAAGTCTGTTTCGGGATAGTCAACATGGCTTTGTGCGTGGGAAATCATGTCTCACAAACTTGATTGAGTTTTTTGAAGAAGTAACAAAGAAGATTGATTTGAGGATATAACTCTGAAGGTGGACAAGGGCGATCCAGTGGATGTAGTGTACCTGGACTTTCAGAAAGCCTTTGATAAAGTCCCACATAGGAGGTTAGTGAGCAAAATTAGGGTGCATGGTATTGGAGACAAAGTACTGACTTAGATTGAAAATTGGTTGGCTGACAGGAAACAAAGAGTAGTGATAAATGGCTCCCTTTCGGAATGGCAGGCGGTGACCAGTGGGGTACCGCAGAGATCAGTGCTGGGACCGCAGCTTTTTACATTATATAGAAGATGGTATTGATAGTAACATTAGCAAATTTGCTGATGATACAAAGCTGGGTGGCAGGGTGAAATGTGAGGAGGATGTTAGGAGATTACAGGGTGACCTGGACAGGTTAGGTGAGTGGACAGATGCATGGCAGATGCAGTTTAATGTGGATAAATGTATGGTTATCCACTTTGGTGGCAAGAACAGGAAGGCAGATTACTACCTAAATGGAGTCAAGTTAAACAAAGGGGCAGTACAAAGAGATCAGGGTGTTCCTGTACACCAGTCAATGAAGG
>NC_057713.1:130010658-130128476 GCF_004010195.1 Chiloscyllium plagiosum
GGGGTAGACCATTTAGGACAGAGATGAGGAGAAACTTCTTCACCCAGAGAGTGGTGGCTGTGTGCAATGCTCTGTCCCAGAGGGCAGTGGAGGTCAAGTCTCTGGATTTGTTTAAGAAAGAGTTGGATAGCGCTCTCAAGGATAGTGGAATCAAGGGTTATGGAGATAAGGCAGGAACAGGATACTGATTGAGGATGATCAGCCATGATCATAATGAATGGTGGTGCAGGCCCGAGGGGCAGAATGGCCTACTCCTGCACCTATTGTCTATTAATGAGGGAAGAGCGTTAGATGTGATCTATATGAACTTCAGTAAGGTGTTTGACAAGGTTCCCCTGGGAGACTGGTTAGCAAGGTTAGATCTCATGGAATACAGGGAGAACTAGCCATTTGGATACAGAACTGGCTCAAAGGTAGAAGACGGAGGGTGATGGTGGAGGGTTGTTTTTCAGACTGGAGGTCTATGACCAGTGGAGTGCCACAAGGATTGGTACTGGATCCAGTGCATTTCGTTATTTATATAAATGATTTGAATGTGGGTATAAGAGGTATAGTTAGTAAGTTTGCAGATGACACCAAAATTGGAGGTGTAGTGGACAGCAAAGATGATTACCTCAGATTACAACAGGATCTTGATCAGATGAGCCAATGGGCTGAGGGTAGCGTATGGAGTTTAATTTATATAAATGTGAGGTGCTGCATTTTGGGAAAGCTGATCTTAGCAGGACTTATGCACTTAATGGTAAGGTCCTAGGGAGTGTTGCTGAACGAAGAGACCTCGGAGTGCAGGTTCATAGCTCCTTGAAAGTGGAGTCGCAGGTAGATAGGATAGTGAAGAAGGCGTTAGGTATGCTTTCCTTTATTGGTCAGAGTATTGAGTACAGGAGTTGGAAGATCTTGTTGTGGCTGGTTAGACCACGTTTGGAATAGTGCTGTTGGAAGGATGTTGTGAAACTTGAAAGGGTTCAGAAAAGATTTACAAGGATGTTGCCAGGGTTGGAGGATTTGAGCTATAGGGAGAGGCTGAATAGGCTGGGGCTGTTTTCGCTGGAGCATCGGAGGCTGAGGGGTGACCTCATAGATGGAATGTTTATCTTCAGTACGTATTTTTAATGTATCTGTGCTCTTCTAAAATTCATACCAATATCATAATTTGCAGTAGCTGCTACATTGTCATCGAAGAATAGCAGATTGAAATTGTTAAATTAGGGTTGTTGTTTCACATTATTAACTCACAACTGTGACAATAATCCAGTTATTGACTGTTATGCACTCGTGGGCATTATGTCATATTGAACCTTGGTAAAATTAATTTTTTTGCCTTTTTTTATATACTGTTAAAACCTTAAGTTATCTCGGGGGCAGTAGATTTTGGGATTTGCATATTAATCAATCGAAACCTGCATCACCATTCTAAGTGATTACAGACTTCACAGCAATCTAGTTTTGTATGACACTTGGATCTTTTTCTTGGAAATTCTCTGTCCTTTGTAACCTGCCCCACTAGCTACCTGCCAAAGGGGCTAAGCTCTGAAAACTTGTGATTTCAAATAAACCTGTTGGACTATAACCTGGTGTCATTGATTTTTAACTTTGTCCACCCCAGTCCAATGCCAACACCTCCACATCAGATATTTTTGCTGAGTTTATTACTTTTCATTTGTTTTAAATTCTAACTTTGGCCACTCATGTTTTTTTTAATATCCATAGTACTGTCATTATTTGGGCAATGTGGATATCGCCAAAATAGCTATCTGGTGATTTCCTACTTGGTTTACCTGAATGAGTCAATCTGTTATTAAATGTAACAAAAAACAGAAAGTGCTGGACATACCAGCAGGTCGGTTTGCAACTGTGGAGAAAGAAACACAGGTGACATTTCAAACGCAATAACATCATTGGAATTGTTAATTAAATGCAATTTCTGTGCTCCCTGTTTGATAGCTCTATCTTACAAATGTTCTACATGTTCTGAGTACAAACAATCTGTACAAAGGTACAAATATTCGACGTGTTCTAAGAACTGTGCACACATTCAACTGTTCATTATCCATCTCTCTGAACGATAAATTCAGACATTGCCATTTATAAAGTGCGAATGGGCTATATTTTACATTAGCTGTCCATAGGTGTTCCTCTCCATTGTGTTTCATTCATGGTGAAAGTGTTTCTCTTGTCATTTTTATAGACATTCCCAAAGCTGCTGTCAGGATCTTGAGCAACATGACATTCCTGTTTGTGAGTTTGTCATACACAGCAGAAAGTGCTATCGTCACCGCTTTTATTACCTTCATTCCCAAGTTCATTGAATCTCAGTTTGGCATCCCAGCATCTAATGCAAGCATTTACACTGGTAAGATGTGTACATTAACATTTTGGGTTGCAAAGTTACTGTTAGCAGTAGAAATATAGATTTTCTTGGGCCGTAGATCAGGTTATAATGCCTGAATTATAGACTCCTATTTCACATATGACCAAATGGATCAGATTGTCTCGTGCCTGTGGCTAGTATATTTGATCAGGTGTAGAGGTTTGTATGACAATAAACAAATGTGAGCAGTGTTCCATCTAATTATGTATATAACATCTTTGGGATGCTTCATGAACATATTCTTTCCATAGGCTGTACCGAGGCAGAAAAGTCATCCCGATAGTTTAAGAATAATTTTAGAAATTTAACGTAGGTGTTTTTAATATTAAAACATTAGACTAAATACTTAGCGATACCAGTTAATTTCCAAAGGTTTCTGATCAGACTTGTCCATATTAACTGATGTGATATATCTTGCAACGTACAAGGATGTTTACAGCAGAAGGGCTATACAAATGAAAGATTTCCATTCTGAAATTTGCCTGATGAGTGATTAGATATTATTTCTCCTTTACCCTGAAGGGATGCAGTTACCCAGGAGCTAGCTGTTGAGCAGTTTCTCAACGATAAGCAGACTAGAATGTGAATGCCAGTCAGCAATTTGATCAAATCAGACCTCATTTCTGAGGCTGAGTCTGTCCTCACTTGACATCTGGCAAAATGCACTCTCAAGCCTGATAGCGGTCAGGAGCAAGAACATCTGATGTTTTCTTTCCCCTCTGTCTCAGTCCAGGGTCATTGAGCACCACCATGATCAGCTCCTTTAGTCTCATATTAAGTGGTCCACTTATCCCTTGGTTCGGCAATGGATCTAGAGAAGATGTGTCACCTGCAATGTTTGTAGATGTGCCAACAGATGCTAAATGTGGAAACTCTGTAGAGTAATTTCCAAAGATAGGGAGACAAATTGCTAGCATTTCCTGGAATTTATGCTTTTTAAAAAAAGCATTGATTAACTTTGGCTGATAAATTTACCTAATATTGTAAAAAGAATTTTCATGACATTTACAAAAGAGGTTTTAACAAATTAACCTTCAGTTATAGCACAACTACAAATTTAAAATAACGTAACAGTGTCCAGAATGCATTTGTGGAGAGATTGCTCTGCTAAATGCTTACTGTCCAACTAAATTTTATTGAAGTTAGTGTAGATATGATCATTATAGCTTACTGCATAAACCATAGTCATCAATCACTATTTGATATAATCAATGTATTATAATGCAATAGTGTGCTATGTCTGTCCCATACATTGATCAAGTTCTTCAGTGCAATAATGTACATTGTGTTAATATAATTTGTTCATCAACCTTTGTATTCTGTTGACTTTCATGAATGGCAGTTTTTAAAATAAACTATTTGTCGGCTTCACTGCTTATGCATTTATAAGTCGACCTGGTCCTTGAGAAGGAGGTGGTGAGTTGCCTTCTTGAACCTGCAGTCATTACAGGCACACCCATAGTGTTGCTAGGGAGGGAATTCCAGCATTTTAACTTAGCATCAATGAAGGAATGCCAGTTTAATTCCAAGTCAGGATGGAGTGTGGTTTGGAGGGAAACTTGCAAGTAATGAGTTCCAATGTGTCTGCTGCCCTTGTATGTGGTAGAAGCTGTAGGTTTGGAAGGTTCTGTCAGAGGAGCTTTGGTGAGTTACTGCAGTACATCTTGCAGATGGTACACACTGCTGTCATTGTGCATCAGTGGCAAATGGACCCAATGTTGATGGTGGTGATGGGGTGCCAATCAAGCAGGGACTTTGTCCTGGATGGTTTCCTTCCTCTTGAACATTATTGGAGCTGCACTCATCCAGGCAAGTGGAGACTATTCGTCATACCCCTGACTTGTGTCTTATAGATAGTGGTCAGGCTTTGAGGAGTCAGGAGGTGTTGCCACAGAGAGGCTAGGTGGTTACCTGCTGTCATAGCCACCAGAAGTAATTGGCCAGGTTGGATGTGAAGATAACTCTCATTTGGTAAAGACAATAAAGTCAGCTCTATGTTTTCAGGTATTTTAATACATATTAATATAAACATGTGCTTACACATTTGGTTATATTTCCCTTGTGATCTTAGCTGGCCACTATCTCAGAGTTAAGCGGACTGTAACCTCAACATCTTATTTGTTCTTAAACTGAACTTCTAATGCCACATTATCTCCATTATTAAAACCATCTTATTTAGATCACAGTTATGTTTTTTGCCTCAGTTCTGAAAACCTTCATCCATATTTTTGTTAATTCGAGACCCAAATATTCCAATGCTCTGCATGTCCTCAACTTGCACTCTCCATAAACTTCATGTATTGCATCCCACATTTACTTCCTCTCACCCATCACTCTGTTAAACCGATAAAGATTAACTGTTGGATTCACACCCTGCTCTGACTGTTCTATTGTTGCTCCTCCTCTGACAACTTTCCATACCTTCATCTTTGGTCTATTGTGAATTCCTCAATCTAGTTGGCTCATTATTGGTTGTAATGTCTTAAGTCGTCCAGGTTTCAAATTCTGAAATTCTTCCTTAAAGCTCAGTCCTTCCACTTTTGCCTCCTTAAAATATCTCCATTTGATTAAACTTTTAGACATCACTCATCCACTTACTACCTGGAGAAAGTGAGCACTGCAGATTAGAGTCCAAGGGTGCGGTGCTGGAAAAGCACAGCCGGTCAGGCATCATCTGAGGAGCAGGAGAATCGATGTTTCGGGTATAAACATTGACTTCCCTGCTCCTCGGATGCTACCAGACTGGCTTTGCTTTTCCAGCACCATACTGTTCAATCCACTTACTACCTGTCTAGTTTGGTGAAGTTGGAAAAGCACAGCAGGTCATTCCTGATGAAGACCTTTTGCCCGAAATATCAATTTTCCTGTTCCTCGGATGCTGCCTGACCTGCTGTGCTTTTCCACCACCACTCTAATCTTGTGAATCTGATCTCCAGCATCTGCAGTCCTCACTTTCACCTAATTACTGCGGATGCTGGAATCTGAAACCAAAAGAGAAAATGCTGGAAAATCTCAGCAGGTGTGGCAGCATCTGTAAGGAGAGAAAAGAGCGGACATTTCGGGTGTAACTGACCCTTGACTCGAAACGTCAGCTCTTTTCTCTCCTTACAGATGCTGCCAGACCTGCTGAGATTTTCCAGCATTTTCTCTTTTGGTCTCACTTTCACCTAGTTTTATGAAGTGTCTGGAGATATTTAGCAACATTAAAGGAGCTATAAAAACATAAATTAGTTGTTGTTATAACATCAGTGTGAAATTGAACTCAGTGTGGAGTTGGTTCCCATCCTAACTTGCAAGAGAAAATTGTTTTTAAGTCCCTGGAGAGCACAGAGACCATTTTAGACACTTGAACTGGTAAGAATGCTTAATAAAAATAATAATTTTGCTGGCCATGAGCTATGCATACCCATAGTGGAATATTTTTGGCAGATGCAATACCAAAGTTTTATTTCCTGCCACTGCACCATTCTTAGCTGCATAGCATGAACCATGCCAAATAAAACAAATTCCTTGTTCTTGTCATCCGATATATTATAGAGCTCAACAGCAACAACAGTTGCCAGGGGATGTTGCCAAGGGTAACACAAGAAATAAACTGGGAAGGAAATTCTCATTTGGAAAACTCACCAGGAAAGTAAATGAAGAGGCATCTTCTAAGGATGTCTTGATATATTAATGGCTGAAACAGAGTTACACATCTCTGAATTATTCATGACTATTTATATATCTATATATTTATAGATAGAATTAATAATTAAAAAATTGATCTGCAGTGTTCATTAACCACTGTTATCATAGAGGTTAACAGCCTAGAAACAGGCCCTTCGGCCCAACTTGTCCACACAGTCCCACTTTTCACAATTAACCTAATGTTTCTTAAATTACAAAATTGTACTCACTGTCATCACTACCTCCGGCAGTCCGTTCTAAAGATTCACCACCCTCTGTGTGAAAAAAATTGCCCCTCTGAACTCTTTTGTATCTGTCCCCTCTCACCTTAAACCCACACTCTCTAGTTTTAGACTCCCCTTCACTGGGGAAAGGCTGTTGGCTATCTACCTTATCTATGCCTCTCATAATTTAATAAAGACATTTAGACAGGTTAGGAAAGGTTTAGAGGGTTATGGACCAAATACAGTAAAATGAAATCAGATCAGTTTAGGCTACTTGGTTGGCATGGATGAGGTGGGCATGGCACACACGCAGAGTCACCTGGCACTGTCAGTGAGCTGGGAGGAACCCAACTCTAAGCCGTCAGAGAACATTATGTAGATCTTCCTCTCCCTCTGTGCTACCTCCCTCTCATGTTGCAGGACCATTGGAATTGTCACTGATGTCTCCTTATCTGCTGCAGCAGTTTCTGTTGGCAGTCACTTACTTCTGTTCCCTCTGTCTGCCAGACTTACCAAATACCTGCCAAAAACCATTTCACAGTATGTCCAAAGACTTTGCAGCAGCAGAAATGAGTATAAGTCACAGTGTAAATTGGGTTTCTAACCCTTTAAATAATATTAGTGGCGGCACTGTCTTGCAGCTGAAAGCAAGTTTTCTGATGAGTGAGGGGCAAATACATTGAACATAATTAGAGTCATAGAGTCATACAGCACGGAAACAGACCCTTCAATCCAACACATCCACACCGACCAAGTTTCCCAAACTAAACTAGTCCCACATGCCTGTGTTTGGCCCACATCTCTCTAAACCTTTCCCATTCATGTATTTATTCAAATAGCTTCTAAAATCTATTTCAAAAATGAAACAACAATGAGACGTTTTACTTGTTTTCTACAAATGAAGGAAAAGTATCTATTAGCAAAGAAAACAGCCAAAAACATTCAACCGAAGTTAACAGAAAGGAATATAAATGAATATTAATTTGGACATATAAGTCATGCCATCTAAGTTTCATCTTGCCTCCTTATCAAAATAATCAGATCATAAACACTTGATGCATGTCAAGCAAAACCATCTCAGATGCATCAGGCAAAGAAACTGACCAATGAACACATTCTATTCCTCAGTTCCTTATCCATATCGATGAGTATTTCAATCTCTGGGGTTCACTACTTATGTACAAGTTGAACACATTTTATTTCGTTTTACAAATCTAGAAGCAGTATCTTTCCTACATGATGACCAGATTTGTAATATCAGCTACCACTGTTAGCAATTAGAATTCACAGCTCTTTCCTCGCAGGAGTACAAACACAGATGTTGAGTTGTTCAGTTATAATCTAAACTTGTTGCATCAAATGAGCCAGAATATGACTGCTTGACATTCTTCCACCAGTGGAAGGCTTCTGGCACATGCACAGCCTCCAAATACCCTTCATGTGAGATATAATGGAAGTAGCTGGAGGGAAAGTGTGCTGCATTTGGAGTCATAGAGCCATAGAGATGTACAGCACTGAACTAGACCCTTTGGTCCAAATTGTCCATGCCGACCAGATATCCTAACCTAATCTAGTCCCATTTACTAGTGCTTGGCCCATATCACTTTAAACTCTAACAATTCATATATATTCAGACGCCCTTTAAATGATGTAATTGTACCAGTCTCCATCACTTCCTCTGGCATTCCATACATGCAACACCCTCTGTGTGAAAAAGTTGCCCCTTAGAGGTCACTTTTACAGCTTTCCCCTCTCACCCAAAACCTATGCCCTCTAGTTCTGGACTACACCACCCCAGGGAAAAGACTTTGTCTATTTATTCTATCCATGACCCCCGTCATGATTTTATAAACCTCAATAAGGCCACCCCTCAGCCTCCGACACTCCAGGGAAAACAGCCCCAGCCTGTTCAGCCACTTCCTACAACTCAAACCCTCTAACCCTGGCAATACCCTTGTAAATCTTTTCTGAACCCTTTCAAGTTTCACAACATTCTTCCGACAGGAAGGAGACCAGATGGAGGGCTTTCAGCTTCCAGGTTGTTGTCTCCGGTGTGGTAGTACAATTCCAGCTTTTAAGCCCGAGAAGTTTTGCTTTTGGATTAATATTTCCTTTTTCATTATGCAAAATCTATGTTCCTTGGTTGTAAAGTCCTGACACAGCATGCCCACAAATGTACATCAAAGCAATTGGAAGTCTGACCAGAATCTGTGCTTCAGTGCTGGCCATCTCCTGGCTAAAGATTAAAAGATGTCACGAGAAGCGTGTACGCAAAATGCTGGATAACCATAACTGGCTGATCACATCCTAGTACACGACTCTGAAATTCAGTTTAATATTAATTGTAAGATTCAGGGTTTGACCAAAGGCAAAACCGCTCCAGGCATGAGTGTATCTAGACAAGGTTCATAAATTGTCTTGGAATCAGAACTACCACAGCAGAGGCAGTGAATTCCACTAATTTAAAGTGATGTGTGTCCTCTGTTGGCTGGGGTTCATTCTTCTTTTGTAATCTTGCTGCTTTCTGCACAATAAACCAGTGAAAAGCAGATCTTTTTAAACCTTTCCAAATCACAACCACAACCTAACTCATGTATGCCTGAACCCTGGACCAGGCAGTGCATGATTTGATTCTAATTGGTTGGGTGAAGCACATACAGTGCATGGTGACCATCAGGCTAGGAACCATGATGAACACATTGCCTCATGTGAATTCCAAATTAAGTCAGTCACACCTTACTGCATCCGTGAGTGTTGTTGATTAGATCAATCATTTTTAATTCATTGTCTTTACCTTTAATGATCTGCAATGTCATTAATGGACTTTGCATATAAATTAATCAGTTGGAGAACATAGAACATAGAAGAATACAGCGCAGTACAGGCCCTTTGGCCCTCGATGTTGCGCCGATCCAAGCCCACCTAACCTATACTAACCCACTATCCTCCATATACCTATCCAATGCCCGCTTAAATGCCCATAAAGAGGGAGAGTCCACCACTGCTGCTGGCAGGGCATTCCATGAACTTACGACTCGCTGAGTGAAGAACCTACCCCTAACTTCAGTCCTATATCTACCCCCCCTTAATTTAAAGCTATCCTAAACTGCACACAATATTCCAGATGCGGTCGTACCAGAGTCTTATACAACTGCATCATGACCTCAGGGCTCCGGAACTCAATTCCTCTACCAATAAAAGCCAGTACGCCATATGCCTTCCTCACCGCACTATTTACCTGGGTGGCAACTTTTAGAGATCTGTGTACATGGACACCAAGATCCCTCTGCTCATCCACACTACCAAGTATCCGACCATTAGCCCAGTACCCCATCTTTTTGTTATTCTTCCCAAAGTGAATCACCTCACACTTAGCTACATTGAATTCCATTTGCCACCTTTCTGCCCAGCTCTGCAGCTTCTCTATATCCTGCTGTAACCTGCCACGTCCTTCCTCACTGTCAACAACTCCTCCGACTTTCGTATCATCCGCAAACTTGCTCACCCAACCTTCTAACCCCTCTTCCAGGTCATTTATAAAAATGACAAACAGCAATGGTCCCAAAACAGATCCTTGCGGAACACCGCTAGTGACGGCACTCCATGAAGAAACTTTGCCATCAACTACTACCCTCTGGGTGATTTACTGGTGGTGGTTAATAGATTATTTTGTGATCAGGAGTAAAAACTGTTCAGTTGTGTGTAAGAGCACTTCTAGATGTAAAATATAAATTGACTGTCTGCTTTTTCAATGGATCCTGCTGGGAAATATTGTTTTACTATCGTTGTTGCATCTTGAAGAGCAACTTTACATTTAACAACAGATTGAAAATTATTTATAACTTTAAACACAACAATATCAAAATAATACAGAGGATTACACAGTGAGTTATACTTAAAAAAATACATTAAAAATATGTATAAGTGGCTAACAAATGTCACCCTTTTCAGGGTGGGCAAGGTCAAATATTCTTACACGTTCAGTTGGTACCGTCAGAAAAGATAAAAGTCAGAAATGATTGTATAGTTCCAAACTAATCACACACTAACAGAAGTTAAACTTAAGCGCATTTAGATCCTTTGATCCTGTATTATAACTAAACTAATCTGCTAACTCCTATACGAGAGTGTTATAATCAAAATCAAAGGAGGTGACTGTCTAATAGTAACCAAGCCTTCACAAATGGTGATGTACTCTTGCATAACCTCAAATGTTTAAAATGACTTTTATGTTTTACCCTGTCAAAGAATATGATACACACTTGCCCATTTCCAAAATACCTTTGATTAGAGAAGCTAATAGTTCCAGCTTGGGAAACTTTGCTGGTGATATTACTCATACACAAAATGGAGAATGGACACTTGAAGAGTTATAGACAAAGGTTAGGGTATGGAACTAATTTGAAGTGGCCTTTCAAGGAGCTTCCCATTACCAAATGGCCTCCTATTGTGTTAAGTTACAATAGAAGTGGAATTTTGACTGATTGGCAAGCAGAAACTCATCATTCAGAATTCACCTCCACACAGTGGATAGTTAACTCCACAGAATGTCAGTGATATCAGAGATCCATTCCACACTCAGGTACCCTGCTTTCTTTTCAATTGTGATGTGGAGGTGCCAATATTGGACTGGGGTGGACAAAGTCAGAATTCACATGATATCAGGTTATAGTCCCAACAGGTTTATTTGAAATAACAAGCTTTCACAGCGCTGCTCCTTCATCAGGTGAAGTCACTTCACCTGACAAAGGAGAGTGCTCTGAAAGCTTGTGGTTTCAAATAAGCCTGTTGGACGATAACCTGGTGTCATGAGACTCCTTTCAGTTGGGCAGGGAGTGGAATGTTCATCACCACAGCACAGTCAAGGTTCAAATGGGAGGGAACTGGTGACAAACTAGGTGGGCGGTTCGAGGAGAGATGGCATGTGGATGCCTTGACCACAGACTCTCCTGAATCCACGAAGTAAGTGTAAAGGCAATGACTTCCTGAACCCACCAAGTCCTTCCTTTGAGGAAGTTGCTGATTTCCCTGGTGGTTCAGAAAGCCCAACCAGTAGCAGTAAAGTTATTTCATTTATTGAATGATGTGGATATTCCACCTGGGTTCAGCATTTATTGTTCATCCTTAATTGCCCTTTGAGGTACATTGCTGAGGCAAGACTGGCAGATTTAATGAACCAAAAGGTTTTTATAAACATTGACAGTGATTACATGGTAGCCATTAGCTTTTCATTTTGGATTTTAATTGAACTTAAAATTTCACTATCTGCCCTGGTGGGTTTTGAACACATGCCTCTAGACATTAGCCTCATTATTCATCCAGTAGATGGCACTAATAGTATGGTGATTAAAAATTGTGGTCTCATTTTCATATTCCATGTTCAACCCACTTCCTTAATTGGGCTAATTGCTAACCCACCTACCATTAAAAGCCGGCAATGGGGAGCCTGGGGAAAGGCTTAAGTCAAAAAGAAACTTCGACTGATTTCCACCTCCCATCTGGTCCAAACTTGCCTTCCCTTTATTTCATTTAGAATCCCCCCTTGTGTCTTTCCAAGGTGTAAGAGAAAAAAAGCAGGGTGTCCTCAGTCCATGTAATGCATCTGTCTTCAGTTGAAATGACTATTGATAACATTCAGTCTGATTACACAGATCTGAACCCGGCAGTAGCTCATACTGAAACCAAGTTTTAACAATAAGTCCCAGTCTGCTTGAAGTAATTGTGATAAAGGACAACAGTTTAAATCAATGTCTTCATTTTGTCTGCATAATGAAGATGTTTTCGGCAGTATAATTATTCCCAAAGTAGTATTTAGAAAGAAAAAACAATTTTCAGGGAATTTTTCTCTCTCCTTTAGCACCACAGTGTTGCTGAATCCAATTTCTTTCCATATGAGACTGAAACTGTCCAATTCATGGACCAGTTTGTAGGCTTACTGTTACTTCTCTTTGATCCAGCCTATCTTGACACCCACTTGGAGTTGTACTGGAAGGAACTTCCTATCTAGAGTTCCATTGCTCGCTGAAGCAGCTTTAACTAACTGAACGAGGAGACAGAATTCAAATATCTCAGGATACAAACCAAGGTGTCTCCAAATGATCTGTTCAGGCTACATTGCTGTCAATACTAGTTTGCCCTCATCACAAATGGCTAGTTAAACAGTTTCGAAAGTCCAGAGTTCATGCAAGGTGCTGTAGAAACAAGCTTTTTATTTGGATAAATTGTAATTGCGGAATCTAGTCACGAATAATTGTGAACTTGTTCAGGATTTCTCAGCAAAATGAATTCTGCTACATTTAATATTTAGTTTAAAATTTTTACATTTTCCTCACTTCTGTGTTTTTTAAATTTTTGAGATGTTTCTAACCTGTTTTGACCTCTTTGTCACTTTACAAAGTTATCTCCGCTTGCCGGCAATCATATTTCTTAAGAAAAACTCAGTCAGAACCATATGCCACAGCATCAGGAATTTTATGAATAATCAAAATAAATTGATCTTAATTGGAAACTAAGTCAACCTCCTGAGAACTGGAATGTTTGTGATAGCTTGTGTCTACTGAGGCCCTCTTGCCAGTTCCTGCTGAATATTTAATCTAGAGGTTTGAAAGGCCAATCTTTTAGTCATGGCTCTTAATTTTGTTTTCTTCCAGAATCAATGTCCATTTTCCTAAACTTCTCTGTCAAGTATTAGCATTGCTATTTTACTAACTAAAATAGTGCTATATAAATTGAAACAGCATGATTCTCAATTAGGTCCAGAAGGCACTTGCAGAAGCAGAATGAAAAGTTAAAAAATTGTTAATACTTTTCAAATTTTTAGGATGGCATTCCTAGGAATTTTTGAACTGAAATTTAGAAACAGCATGGAAAAAAAAGAGATAAGTTCATTCAAAAATGGAAAGGTAGCAAATTGAGTCTTTGAGAGTAGATTTAATAAATGTTCATTTTTTTCACATACAATTTGTTGTAGAAATTAAAACAATGGGGAAATTTGAATTGATAATGTATTGGTTACATAGACATGAAACGGGGGGCATTAACTGAGAAACTGTAACTGGACCCTTATACCTTACTGTCTAGGCTGCAATAGAGTTACTTCCCTCGACTGCAGATGATACAAAATTGAGTGGGAAAGTTGTAACAAAATGTATAACTTGAAGAGATGTTCAGGTTTAATTTAGAAGTGGTAGCAAGAGGACAAGTGATTAAAGTGAAGTAGTTAAGAATGAAAGAACTATCTGACTAATCTCATTTACACTATGATCTTTATATTTCAACATTTAAGCAATTTCTGTACAAACCATTCAGGCTAAAATACAGTCAGTGATGGTGCTAGCAAACTCCAGTCTGTCATGTGTTGAGTTTTAGAGTTCCTCTATGGAGTATAGCTTTCTGTTCAGTATATGATTTGTAAGCTCATGCTCTGCTTTACTTCCAGGTGTGATCATTGTTCCCAGTGCTGGAGTTGGCATTATCCTTGGGGGCTACATAATTAAAAAGCTCAAACTTGGTGCACGAGAATCAGCAAAACTTGCTATGATCTGCAGTGGGGTGTCTTTATTGTGTTTCTCTACACTCTTCATTGTTGGCTGTGAAAGCATTAATCTTGGGGGTATTAATATACCATACACCACAGGGTAAGAGTGATCTTCCTTTACATTTTGCTCTTCTGTTCTGTAATTTGAATTTTGCATTGCTTGTGAGGGTGAAATTGGTCTTCAGCAGTAGTGCAAACTCAATGATAGCAAATTGACAGCCCGTTCCACACTGCAAGTGACTTTCTTTTCCGTTGACTTCAAACAAACATAAAATGGGCATGGTGTGAAACAAGCTGCTAAATCACTGTTGGAAAATACCTCTGTTTACACAAAACCAGGCATGTCATGTTGGTCATACAGTTTGATATATGCAAAGTGTTTTCACATTTATAATCATAGAGTCTGATTAAACAGGAATATTTTTGTCAAATTGTCAGCAAGAAACCCTTTATATTCACATGTGCCCGATACATGGGCTCCAGCCAGCCAGTTCAGACGTAGTCCCTAGAATGTGGAGACTCTATTTTAATCTCCTGTTTATATCTGTTGGCCAGGGCTCCCTGATGGCCCCAAGTTACCAATCCCAATCAAGAATCTCATAGTCAATGAGATCCAGTTGGCCCTCGCTCCAATCACTACAATGAGCCAATTCACACCATTATCTTAAAGGCACCATAATCTAATGGCACTTGAAGAGTTTAATAGGAGTTACATGGGTGTGCTGTTTTGTAGAAAGGCCATTCAGCAAGTACTACTCAAACCCATGTCACCAGCACATTTTCCTGGAATACTAGTCCAGTGGCAATACCACCGGGCCACCAACTCTGCTTAGGCTTTAATTTCTCGGAGACATGACCGGGCAGTGTGCAGGTTTCTCGAGTCACTGAGGAACTTGACAGGAGCATGTCCATTGGGATGGGTCCCGTTAGAATTCACTGGGGGATCTCTGTAAAATTGTTTTTAAGCCCATAATAAAAATAATAGGTCGGAGTGTTATTTAAATGGTGAAAGATTGCAGCATGCTGTTGTGCGGAGGGGCTTAGGAGTGTTCATATGTGAACTGCTGAAAGATGATTTGCAAATGCAACAGATAATCAGAAAGACAAATGGAATATTGGCTTTCACTGCTAGAGGGATTGAATTTAATAGCAGGGACATTCTGCTGCAATTGTACAAGGTGTTGGCAAGGCCACACCTGGAGTACTGTGCACAGTTCTGGCCTCCTTACTTAAGGAAGGATATACTGGTTTTGGAGGCAGTGCAGAGGAGGTTCACCAGATTGATTCTGAAGATGACGAGGTTATGCTATGAGGAAAGGTTTTGCCTCCTGGGACTGTACTTGCTAGAATTTCGAAGAATGAGTGGGGATCTTATAGAAACATATAAAATTAAACATATAAAATTATGAAAGAGATAGATGATAGAGTTGTTTCCACTGGTGGGTGAGATAGACTAGGGGACATGGCCTCAAGATTAGGGTGGAGTAGATTTAGGACCGAGATGAGGAGGAACTGCTTTTCTCAAAGAGTAACAAATCTGTGGAAGTTTCTGCCCAAGGAAGCAGTAGAGGCAGCTTCATTAAATGTATTAAAGACACAGTTGGATGGGCTTTTGCATGGAAGGGGAATTAAGGATGATGGGGATAGTGCAGGTAGGAGGAGCTGAGATGATGGATAGATCAGCCATGATCTTAATGAATGGCAGAGCAAGCTCGATGGGCCAAATGGCCTACTCCTGTTTCTATTACTATGAAACTATAACTGTCCCTATTCCCCTCATGTCTCCACAGCCATTTTGTATTCTCTCCATTCACTTCATGTATCCTCCAAAGACACTGACTATGAACAGACCTTAGGATATGTTTGAAATAGGCATTAAAAGAATAAACTTCTAATTCTTTTTCAATTTATTCACAGCATGAGGACATCATTGACTAGGCTTGCATGTATTGTCCATCCCAGAGGGTACTTAAGAGTGATTGCTGTGAGAATGGGGTCACATGTAGGCCAGACCAAGTAAGGATGGCAGTTTCCTTCCCTAAAGTACATCAATGAACCAAATGGATTTTTCCACCCATCGATTAGATTCAGACATCGTTAGACTCTTAACTCCAGATTTTTAAAAATTGAATTCAAGTTCCACCATCTTCCATGACAAGATTCCAACCCAGATCCTCAGAACATTAACTGTGCTGACATTCCAGCAGTAATACCACGAGGGGCCATTGTCTCTCCTGGTTGTAACAATGTTACAGAGCTGACATCTTCAAAAACAATTCATGCTGGGGATAAAGAGCCTCTCCATTCATAAAACCCATTTATAAAAATTAAATGCCTTCAAATAGTAAGTGCAAAATAAATAATAAAGCATCATCCACATCAAAGCCAGATAACCTGTTAATCTCTTAAAACTCTCCATTAAAATATGAACACAGCCCCCATGCTGAGATAAATTGTTTAGCACTTATTTGAAAGTCAGGCGTGTGTTCATAATAGACCACAACATGACAGAAGAGTTTTACCAGCATATTTTTAAACGGTTCTGAATGTTTTAAGACCTTTTCTCAATTTGTAGAAGAAATATGACACATTTCAACATTTACACCAGTGTTTTTCAACCAGCGTTCCTCAGAAGCTTAGAGTTTACACGAATATTCCATTGTCATTTGGAAATTGTACCAAGTACAGAATAGTTTTTGTTCTTAGGACGAGCACAAAAGCTAAACTAGAATAGTTATTATACATGAGCATTTTACAATGCATAATAGTTTTTATAAATATATACTAGAGTTTAATTATGGATTGTTTAATAGTGTTTTACTTTATTGTTGGGGGTTTCTCAGAAAAAAAATTCTAAGTTGGACCAAAGGAATTGAGTTGCCAATCAGCAATGGCCTCACTAAATACTGGATCAGGCTTGAGGGATGAACATGAGTCCTTGTGCTCCTAAATCTCTCCTGAAGATACGGGAGCAAAGGAAGTTTATATCAACTGACATAGATAAAGAAAAAAAAGAAAGATGGTTCAGAAATTATTGAAATATACTGACCTGCTTTGACCATTATATGACCTACGGAGTTGTTAGCCACTAATTAGTGACTGGGGACATAGACTCAGAAGGACATTTTCAATGTCTGCCTAAACCTATCTACTGTCAGCAAAAAGAAATCTCGATAGCTATCGTTCTATTTGAAAGGCATAATGAAATAGCGTGCTCAGTACTTTTTGTTAATAGAAGGAATGACATTACAAACAGCTCTTTGTATTTTTCTTTCAGCCCTTCACTCACAATGGCTCACAGAAATCTAACAGGGGGCTGCAATGTGAACTGTGCGTGCAGAACCCATGAGTATGAGCCTGTCTGTGGATCAGATGGGATCACGTACTTCAGTCCATGCTTGGCTGGTTGCTCAAATGTTGTCAATGAAAGCACAGGGGTGAGTAACTGCTACCACACAGCTGTGAATGTCAAAATAACATTCCTGTGTAGCTGTCTGACACCCACAGTGAGGATGCATTGGGGGTGAGTTTGATTTTATGCATGAGTGTAAAATTGGAGACTTTAATTTCCGTTGAAGTCAATGAAGATAAAATCAACGTTAATGTCACTAAGTATCACTAAACTATTAAAATAAAATTTGAGGAAGCGTCTAAGCCATTCACTCAATAAATACAGAGTTCAGGACATTGCTATAATAAAAGGCAGGTGGAGTACTTCCAATATTAATCTCTGTAACACAAAAGTGAAAACAATGCTGCAGGATGTAATTGCAGCTCCAACTTTGACTTTTTTAAGAAAGGTGAGGGAGAGAAACCACAACTTTAAAGAAGTATTTTTTCTAACATTTCCTGTAAGAAATCTTGGGGGATTTATGATTAAAAAGGGCAATTTGTGTGTAAAGGAGGGATAATTATAATGTAGTGTAAAAGGATAACGACTAATGGAGAATAAACAATATCTGAAGTAGTGAAATAGTGGATGTCCTTCCAGTAATTGAACTTTTCTTCCATATATTAATAAGTTCCTGCTATTTTCTTAAGGAATTGTTTTATTGACATGTCTGTGTTTAGTAGGAAAATGATTGAATTATGTTACAGAACAGCTGCATAGGAGTGGTACCACTTTGTGCAGTAGCTGTCTCAAGAATTCCTGCAGTGACTGAAAGAAGACAAATTAAGTTAAAAGAGTGCTCCTCTTCCTGAGTCTCAAATATGTTTTTACAGATGAAGAACTACACTGACTGTGCCTGTGTTCAAAGCCGGCAGGTGATAACGCCCCCTACGGTCGGTCAGAGAAATCAGCTCCGATTGGTCATTGTGAAAACTTATTTGAATGAAAATGGCTATGCTGTGTCTGGCAAGTGTGAACGGACGTGCAACACACTGATCCCTTTCCTGATATTCCTTTTCATCGTCACGCTCATCACAGCTTGTGCACAACCATCAGTAATCATAGTAACACTCAGGTAAGATCCTGTAACCATTAGACTGAAGTCAACTAGGCATGCAAATGCAAAAGATTGTATCAGAGTTGTTGTGGACCAGATGAAACCCCCTCAAAATATTTTAAGAAAGGAGCCTAGACCCTAACCTTTTCAAGGCAAATGTAAAGTGCCATGTCCCAGATATAATCCAATCGGTCAAACTACTCGACATTAAGCAAAACACAGTCTATTTAAACACTGTCTTAAAATATAACCAAAGAAAGAGGAACTTAGAATAACTTCAATCTATTGGAAAACTTAACAGAATAATAGATACAGTAACCGTTACTAACTAACTGCTCCAGTATTGTAACATCCCATAAACACAACCTTTGGCAAAACAGCAAATTCAGATTTTGTCTCACGTTCCATCCAGCAGCCTAGGAAGAGAACCCTCAGCTTTAGGCTGTAATCGAGAGAGGGAAAAATAACTTCCGCTTCTTCAAGGCCACAACAGCAACTGATTAAAGCTGACTAAACATCCTTGATCTGTGAGAGCTTGACCACAGCCATTCAGGCTGCTTCTATTATAGAGTCATAGAGATGTACAGCATGGAAACAGACCCTTCGGTCCAACCCGTTCATGCTGACCAGATATCCCAACCCAATCTAGTTCAGCCTGCCAGCACCCGGCCCATATCCCTCCAAACACTTCCTATTCATATACCCATCCAAATGCCTCTTAAATGTTGCAATTATACCAGCCTCCACCACTTCCTGTGGCAGCTCATTCCATACACGTACCACCCTCTATGTGAAAAGGTTGCCCTCTTTTATATCTTTCCCCTCTCACCCTAAACCTATGCCCTCGAGGTCTGGACTCCCCCACTCCAGAGAAAAGACTTTGCCTGTTTATCTTATCCATGCCCCTCATAATTTTGTAAACTTCTATAAGGTCACCCCTCAGCCTCCGACGCTCCAGGGAAAGCAGCCCAAGCCTGTTCAGCATCTCCCTGTAGCTCAGATCCTCCAACCCTGGCAACATCCTTGTAAATCTTTTGACTCCACTTTCAAGGAGCTATGAACCTGCACTCCAAGGTCTCTTTGTTCAGCAACACTCCCTAGCACCTTACCATTAAGTGTATAAGTCCTGCTAAGATTTGCTTTCCCAAAATGCAGCACCTTGCATTTATCTGAATTAAACTCCATCTATCACTTCTCAGCCCATTGGCCCATCTGGTCAAGATCCTGTTGTAATCTGAGGTAACCCTCTTCGCTGCCCACTACACCTCCAATTTTGGTGTCATCTGCAAACTTACTATCTGTACCTCTTATGCTCGCATCCAAATCATTTAAGTAAATCACAAAAAGCACCGATGCTTGTGGCACTCCACTGGTCACAGGCCTCCAGTCTGAAAAACAACCCTCCACCACCACATTCTTTCTGAAGAGGATTCTGAGAGATAAGACGTAAGTGCATTTGGAAAGGCAGGGTTTGATTAGGAGTAGTCAGCATGCTTTGTGCGTGGGAGATCATGCCTCACAAACTCGTTCGAGTGCTTTGATGAAGTGACCAGGATGGTTGGCGAGGGCAGGTTGGTAGATGTAGTCTGTATGGATCTCAGTTCAGCCTTTGATAAGGTCAGCTGCTCTGGAAGGTTAGACTGAGGTGCCCTTCTCAACACCGATGTCAGAGAGTGATGGAGGCGTACAGCATGGAAACAGACCCTTTGGTCCCACTCGATCCAGATCTCCCTGACCCCAATCCAGTGCCGTTTGCCAGCACCAGTGGTGATGCTCATTGGAGAGTGGTGAGGCGTTCGGACAGTCTGCTCAGGGACATGCCGACATGATCCAGCTTCTCTCCTATCCCACGGGGGGGGAGGGGGAAGGGTCTCGAGGTAATGTCTCGTGCCAACCTCTCCCTGATGGACTGCTGGTCCAAAGGTGCTTTGCTTTACGAGGGACCGGGCGATACGGAATGGTCCGAATACTCAACAAGGGGGGGCCAGTCCCATCCCACGCAACACCAGGGAGACGGATTGAACCTCAGTACATGGTGACACTTGTTGTTTGCGTATCCTGGGTCGTGCACCAAGGTGCATCCCTCATTCAGAGCTTTTTTTATGGGACTTGAGCTGGGTAGCCTGTTCCTAATTGCCCCCTGAGAAGGTGAGGATGAGCTGCCTTCTTGAATCGCTCCAGTCTCCTTGCTGTGGGATGTCCCACAATGCCGGAGGGAGGGAATTCCAGAATTCTGACCCAGCCACCGTGTGGGAATGGCGTCACATTTCTAAGTCGGGGTGGGGAGTGGCTTGGAGGGGAACTTGCAGAGGGATTGGCTGGTGTTCTCAAATACCCGCTAATTTGTTCCAATTTCTAAAAAAAAACCCCAAGGCTCACAAGCTGTTTACTCTGTGGTTTTGGTAGCCTGCTCAGTGCCTCTGCTTTACAACCTCTCTTCCAAGAAAAAGGACAAAATAACCTCTTAAAGCCACAGCATCATCACAGAATATACTCATCAACACATTTCATTAATTGTCATATGATGTCCTGGTGAAGGTTTTGGTGTAGGTCAAGTGATGTAAAGTTGATTTAATCCTTTCTGTCACATGAATCAATCAGCATCCATTTAGGCATCTCCTGAGGTAAACTTTCCAAGCTGCCTTTGAAATGGAATGACCACACCATGTGTGTCTCTCTCTGTCCAGATCGATCACATCTCCCTGTACCTGCTGCTGACAATACTGTCGTGAAGCAAGAACTTAAGAACAAGTGCACTATTGTGTACCACTCAATGTATCCATGGTGATTGCTGTCACTGACAATTTCATTCTTAATTCTTTATAAGAAGTCAAT
This sequence comes from Chiloscyllium plagiosum, assembly GCF_004010195.1. Lineage (NCBI taxonomy): Eukaryota > Metazoa > Chordata > Chondrichthyes > Orectolobiformes > Hemiscylliidae > Chiloscyllium > Chiloscyllium plagiosum. The sequence goes on from NC_057713.1 coordinate 130,031,743, forward strand.
GATTGGCCAGGACTTAGGCATTTCCCATTCCTCCTTGTCTAACAGTAAGCTGACTATAATCTACATGCCATTGCTTCTTCAGTGGTTATCATGGAGACCCTCACATCACCACCTTCATTGGGAAAGGCTGGCTGAATCGAGGGCCAGTCAGGATATTAATTGATTATTGGTGGATCTATCCTGGGATCCCTAGCTTAAGAGTTGCCAGTCAGTCAGACACTGTCAGTTCCTTGAAGCCATTAGTACCACCAGGAGAGCGGTAGTATCAGGTGACAATGTGATATCCTACTGCTGACTGAATACCAGTGGAAATGGATTGTGGTCCTTATGTTGGCAATAATTCCTCACTAAAAGAGCTTCAATTGGCGTCAGGGCAAGATGTCCATCCATGAGCCTTCCCACTAGGGACTAAAAGGTTGGTGAGAAACAAGAAGGTTGGGTCCCTAGTGTATAACCTCTGACACAACTGAATGCTGTCCCATCTCCAAAACCTGCCTCAGGAAAGGTATTAAATTCCACCTGTAATGGTTGGTTTGTTATATACATGAATGATACCGATGAAAATGTAGGGGAATGTTAAGGAAATTTGCAGACGACACCAAGCTTGGTAGAGTGATTAGTAGTGAAGAAGATGGTTGTAGGTGACAGGAGCATATCGATGGGTTGGTCAAATGGGCAGACCAGTGGTAGATGGTATTTGACCGTGTTAGGTGCGAGGTGATGGACTTTGGAAGAAGAACAGGGTGGATGAATGTTTAATGAATGGCAGGACAAAGGGTAGGTTAGAGGAGCAGGGGGGTCTTGGGGTAATTATTCATAGATCCCTGAAGTTGGCAGACAACCTGAATAGAATGGTTAAGAAGGCATATGGAACACTTGCTTTTGTCAGTAGTGGCTCATGGTATAAGAGCACGGTGTTAATGTTGGGGTTATAGTGGTGTTGGTCAGATGGCGGACTATCCTTCACGAGGTTGTACATGAGCCATGCGTACCTGCAATTGTGATTAGATGAGGATTCCCAGAGTATGCTCCAGTGAATACCCATCAAGGTTTGTACCAATGTACCAGACTGCTTTTTGGGGTAACATCAACCTGCGCCCTTTTTCCAGTGGACCAGGAGAAGTGACCCACTTGGGTTGCAGAGTTAACAAAACCAGGTAACACCAATTGGACGATAAAGTGAGGGCGATCAAAGGAAGATACACCCAGATAGAGAAGGAAGGTTTGGTGGTCATCTTTGGTGTGAGAAAGCTTCAGCAGTACCTTTATGGACATAAATTTGTAATAATAACAGACCATAAGCCCCTGCTAGGGTTACTTAAAGAGGACAGGGCCGTGCCGCCCATAGCTTCAGGTAGAATCCAGCAGTTGGCTCTTATTCTGATTTTGTACAATTACAAGTTGGAACACCATCTGAGAGGCCAAGTGACAAATTGCCTTGAGCCGCCTCCCATTGGTGGATACACCACCGGTGATACTGCCACTGGATGAATCCATTCTGGTTTTATACTCTCTGGGGGAGACATCCTTCTGGTCACCGCTGACAATATCAGACTTTGGATGCAGAAAGATCCAATCCGGGCAAAACTGAAACAGCTGGTGGTGATGAGGGAAACTGAAGGGTCATCACAACTCTGGACCCAGAGAGACCAGATCACAGTAGAGGACGGCATATTATTATGAGGAGCAGGATTGTCCCAAGTAAAGGCCAGATATTGGCTGAACTCCACCAGGGTCATCCAGGGGTTTTCAGAATGAAGATGTTGGTGAGAAGTAATGTCTGGTGGCTAGGATTGGATGCAGACGTAGCCACATTGGTAGGGCTGTGCCCAGACAGCCAAAAAGGATAAAAACTGCCTCCAGCAGCTCCACCACATTCGTGGGAATGGCCAGGTAAACCCTAGACTTGGTTAGACATCAACCATGTCGGTCCTTTCATGGGCTCCATGTTCTTAGTCATTGTGGATGCCCACTCAAAGTGGCTGGATGTACACCGAGTTCATTCGTCAAACACAGGGACAACGTTAGAAAAACTACACACGACCTTTGCAATACACGGGCTCCTGGAAGTGTTGATCACAGATAACAGGCCATTGTTTTCCAGCAGGGTTTTTGAGTATTTCCTAAAGTCGAAAGGTATTCAATATATAAGGACAGCTCCACACTATCCATCATCCAATAGTCTGGCAGAAAGAGCAGCCTAAACTTTGAAGGCAGGCTTGAAGAAACAGCCTACAGCTTTATTAGATACCAAACCGTCCCAGTTTCTATTTGATAAAAGGACCACCCCACATGCAGCTACAGGGACGGCTCCAGCAGAGTTGCTAATGGGGAGAAGACTCCACACCAGGTTAAATCTGATCTTCCTGGAACTGGGAGTGAGGGTGAAATGGCATCAGGACTGACAATGCCACAGACAATACTCTGCCAAGCAAGGGAGACCGTTTACTTCATGGGATAAAGTTTAGTGTAAGAATCATGGGAATGGCCCTGCATGGGTAAGAGGTATGGTCAACACAAGATTGGGTCTGGTGACACACAAACTTAGGGTAGATGCGATAGTCCTGAACAAACACGTGGAACAAATGAAAGCTGCAAACTCTCAAACAGTGAGGGAACAAAATGTGCCTGGCTCCTTGACAGCCTTTCGGACTGGTCTGGAACTTGTGGGTTCTCCCTCACTGTAAAGCATTGGAAATACTTCTAAATCTGAGATTGACACGGCAGATAGCGCAGACTCGATGCCTTTGCCGCCTGAAGATGAGAGTGAATTTCTCCCAATATGCTCCAAGTGCAAGAGGTGGGCTACTGTGCATTAAACACCACCTGTATCAGAAGCAGTGTTGGAGGACCCTGACCCTGTGCTAAAACACCCCAGGAGGAGCTACAAACAAGACCAGCCAGTGAACCTCATAGAGTATGGGTTCCCTGATTGGGGCTGTTGGCCTGTTCCTATCAGGGAGCCCTGGCTGACAGATATAAACAGGAATGTCGGAGGTTCTGTTCACTCTGAGAGCTGGCTCTGAGGGAACCGGATCAGTGTCAAGGACTCTCCACTTCTAAATAAAAGGTGCCTTGTGATGGGATCTTGGCCTCTGTGGAATTATTTCAATAACCAAATAAGATTTAACTGGGTAAGTTGGGTGTGGAGGTCTCCCATTACCTCCATGAGCAATAATGCTCCTTTTGGGGAAAAATGGAGGATTGTCTCCTCGTGGGGAGTGAGGGGCCTGATGGGCCAATGTTTCCTGCAGTGAGACATTGGAAAGAACTGAGGATGATGAAAGTGGATGGAGAAACAGTTAGTACTGCTGCATGAGCAGCAGAGATGGTTATGTATCCTCAGTGAGTGAGGAGGAAGTGCAGAGGGCAGGCAGGGTTAGAACTTTGAAACGATGAGGTGGGTGGGAGTTGTTGAGTGGACATAATACCTACATTAGTCAGAGCTGTAGTTCATGCACGTTGGTGAAAGGTGTTTGTAGAGTGAGGGGTAGCCTTGTGGTCTCTGGTCAGACTGCATTTGGAATAGTATGAGCAGTTTCAGGTCATATCTAAGGAGCAATATGCTGATATTGGAGGGAGTCAGGATTAGAGTGGTGCAGGTCAGGCAGCATCCGTGGAACAGGAAAATTGAGTTTTGGGGAAAAGCCCTTCATCAGGAATGATGAAGGGCTTTTGCCTGAAATGTCAATTTTCCCACTCCTCAGATGTTGTCTGACGTGCTGAGCTTTTCCAGCACCACTCTAATCTTGACTCTAATCTTCAGCATCTGCAGTACCCACCTCCGCCTACCTGATGATGGAGGGGGTCCAAAAGAGGTTTACAAGAATGATCCTGGGGATGAAGGGCTTCACATATGAGGAACAGTTGAGGAGTTTGGGTCTGCACTCGATGGAGTTTAGGAGGATGAGGGGGAGATCTGATTGAAACTTTTATAGAATACTGAGAGGCCTGGTTAGACTGGACATGGAGAAGATGTTTCCACCAGTAGGAGAGACGCAATACCTCAGGGCACAGCCTCAGGGTGAAGGGACGACCTTTTAGAACTGAGATGAGGAAGAATTTCTTCAGCCAGAGGGTGGTGAATCTGTGGAACCCATTGCCACAGAAGGCTGTGGGGACCAAGTCATTGAATGTATTTGAGACAGAGGTAGATAGGTTCTTGATTAGTAAGGGGATCAAGGGTTATGGGGCAGGCAGAAGAATGGGATTGAGAAACATATCAGTCATGATTGAATGGTGGAGCTGACTGGATGGGTAGAATGGCCTCTGCTCCTATATCTTATGGTCTTTGGGCCTGAGTATGAGGTAACGGAGAGAAACACAGAAGATCCTTGACCTTTCTTCCCACGCTGCTGAGCATTCTGATTCCCCTTCGGCAACGGCAAGGACCTCAACTTTGGTTTGTGCCATGGCTGGTTTGATCTGAAGGTGTGACTTTTCTGTGGAGATCCATGGGAAACAAGACTCTGTCTTCTCTTCGTCTCTGGTACCTCCAGCTCCCTGTCCTGGAGAGTACGCTTGGGGATGACTGTCAAACAGCGCAGTGTGAGGGGCAGTTTCTGGCTCAGTGTCTGACCCTGGATACAGTGGGCACCGAGGCCCAGAGGTACCTGTGTGAAGACTGAAACATCCCACCAATAGTCAGTACCTCTGTGGAATCTCTTGAGAAAGGCGGCCAACATAGCCCAGTTATTGCTGATGAGGTGAAAGCAGAAGATTATGTGAACAAGATCATTCAGAGCCATGGTGGACCACGCAAGATAAACCTCACTCAACAAAACATTCCAACAAAAAATGGGAAAACTGCACCCAGTCTTCATGGAATGGACAATCTTTCAGGATAATAAAAACCGAAAGAACTGCGGATGCTGCAAATCAGAAACACAAACAAAAATCGCTGGAGAAGCTCAGCAGGTCTGGTAGCATCTGTGGAGAGAAAACAGAGTGAATGTTTCAGATCCAGTGACCCTTCCTCAGAACCATGAATGACTCCAATATGCCCATTTACCTTTCCTTTAAAATGACTGTCTTTTTTACTCTCAACTATTTACCACTTAACCTGCAACTGAATTATGAAACAATTTAACTAAATAAGCAATAAAATCCAAATCAGAAATGAAGACAAGTTGCTGGAAAAGCTCAGCAGGTCTGGCAGCAGAGAGAAATGTGGAGAGAAATCAGAGGGAACGTTTCAGGTCCAGTGACTCTTCCTCGGGACCCTCAATGTTCTGAGGAAGGGTCATTCAACCCACAACATTAACTCTAATTCCTCTGCACGGAATGTGCCAGATCTCTTCCAGCAATTTCTGGTTTCTTAATTATGTAAGCGTAGCAAAAGCAAACAAAGCCATGGGAATCTCATGTTGAGGAGGCAAAAAGCTTTGTCACTATTAACAGCACAGAGGCACAAGCTTAAAAAAAAGTGATTGAGGTAGCTGACATATAACACGCTTACGAGTTCCTGAATTTTCCACAGTTTCCAGATGCAGCATAGTGACTGCAAGCAGAAGTTATTTGGTATGTGACATTACTAACAGCTGAGAAAGAAGTTGTTTTGGCTCTCCAGTGACATTCACAAATCTTGCTTGTCTTGATTCCACCTGAACACCTCTATTATGAAATTACAGCAAGTTATTTATTACCTCCCGATATCAGCTGGAAGTGAGAATTCTCAACATGCTTGGTCGTCCAGTTGGTCACATGCTGGTTACGTTACTGAATGAGTAATCTTGAGAATGTGAATTCAGATCCCACAATGGCAATTTGATGTTCTGAATTTAGTTCAGAAAATATAGAAATAAGCAGCTGTTATCAGTTTAAAAAAGAGAGACCACGGACGAGTCAGACTGCTGTAAAAACCCAACTGATTCATTTGTGCTCTTCTGGGAAGGCATTTTCTCATCTTTGTCCGATCTGACCTCCATGTGATGCCAGACACACCAATGTGACTCTTTCCAGACCTCACGACAGACTCAGTTGGGACATAACTGCTGTGAAATAATCAGGAGAAAGTGAGGACTGCAGATGCTGGAGATCAGAGTCAAAGTGTGGTGCTGGAAAAGCGCAGCCAATCAGGCAGTATCCGAGGAGCAGGAGAATCGACGTTTCAAGCGTGAGCTCTTAATCAGGAATCGTGAAACAATGTCCATCAGGCCATCGAGAAGTGGTTTTCACAGAAAGAGTCTGAAACTGAGAACGGACATTTTAAAAAATACTATTTTGAATATCTTTCATTTGACCTAAAGTCATAGAGATGTATAGCACAGAAATCGACCCTTCAGTCCAACTTGTCCATGCCGACCAGACATCCCAACCTAATCCAGTCCCATTTGCCAGCACTTGGCCCATATCCCTCCAAACCCTTCCTATCCATATACCCATCCAAACGCCTTTTAAATGTTGTAATTGTACCAGCCTCCACCACATCCTCTGGCAGCTCATTCCATACACGTACCACCATCTGCATGAAAAAGTTGCTCCTTGGGTCTCTTTTATATCTTTCCCCTTTGACCCTTAACCAATGCCCTCTAGTTGTGGAATCCCACACCCCAGGGAAGAGACTTTGTCTATATATCCTATCCATGCCCCTCATGATTTTATAAACCTCTATAAAGTCACCCCTCAGCCTCCGATGCTCCAGGGAAAACAGACCCCAGCCTATTCAGCCTCTCCCTATAGCTCAAATCCTCCAACCCTAGCAACATCCTTGTAAATCTTTCTGAACCCTTTCAAGTTTCACAACATTCTTCCAATAGGAAGGAGATTTGAATTGCGTACAATATTCCAAAAGTGGCCTAACAAATGTCCTGTACAGCTGCAACATGACCTCCCAACTCCTGTACTCAATACTCTGACCAATAAAGGAAAGCATACCAAACACCTTCTTCACTATCCTATCTATCTGTGACTCCACTTTCAAGGAGCTATGAACCTGCACTCCAAGGTCTCTTTGTTCAGCAACACTCCCTAGGACCTTACCATTAAGTGTATAAGTCCTGCTAAGATTTGCTTTCCCAAAATGCAGAACCTCGCCTTTATCTAAATTAAACTCCATCTGCCACTTCTCAGCCACGGGCCACGAAGCACTGTAAAATACCAGGGGTTCAATTAGTTCAGTTGGCTGGACAACTGGTGAACGATGCAGAGTAATGCCAACCATGTGAGTTCAGTTCCTACACGAGCCAACGTTACCAGGAAGGACTCACCATCTCAACCTTTCCCCTCGCCTGAGATATGGTGACCTTCAGGTTAAACCACCTCCAGTTAGCATGCACTCACACTCTCTCTCTCTCTCACACACACTCAATATGGTCTGGGATGACTATGGTGACTGTATTACTTGTACAAGTGTTGTGATGCCCATTTCAAGCATGTGATTTTTAGGTGTCTAATTTGCTATGTACTGCTTGCCACATTACAATCTGAAACTAGGATACACGCCTCAGGAGTCAATGTTTGAACACATTTGCGTAAGTTTTCAGTGAGAAAGGACATAACTAAGTCATGTGTTTTCCTGTTTATGCATACAGGGCAATGCATCTCATTGCAGCCCTGGGGTTATCTAGCTTTTGATAAGTGACACTTTTACAAAAATCTATTTTGCCCATACATCTGTCTGCCTCTACTTTTGACATGTCCACGACATTAGCAACACACTGTTCCTTGTTCTGTTTTTCCAGTGAGAGAATTAAATCACTGATGAAGCACTGCCCAAGGAGGGAGGAAATATTCCCTCCCCATCCCTTCCTCAGCTGTAGAACAGAGAACATGGAGAGCTAGGAGTAAGCCATTGACATTTCTTTATGGCTGGAAATTGCAGGAAAGGAATGAAATTTTAAAAAGTGAAGAAATATGTGGTGTGTAATTTATAATGGCATTTGCAGGCTGGACGTTAGCCCCACAATGTGGCATCCTGTGGGAACATGAGGATTCAAAACAGGGCTTAGAAAATCAGATCTCTGTGCCTTCAACACACGTTTCATTCTTCATGATGTAGTAGCACAAACTAAATTAAATACTTTCCTGTTTTAGGTCTGTAGAAGATCAAGAGAGACCTTTTGCTCTGGGAATGCAATTTGTTCTGTTACGAACCCTTGGTAAGTGACTAGTTTCTTGTATTCCTGTCATATTCCCCACCATCCAAGCCCTAGATATTGTGACAATCCCACACTATATTCAGAAAGTTAAAATCCCCTACAATTACAGCTGTATTATTCTTACAAATATCTGCGATGTCCTTACATATTTGCTTCTCGGTTTCCTGTTGACTTATTGTGGGGTCTATTGTATAATCCCATTAAATCGATCGTCCCCTTCTTATTTCTGAGTTCCACATGTAGCTTCACTGAGCGATCCCTCAGAACTGTCCTCTCTAGGTACAGCTGTAATGCTTTCCTTACACATCCCCTTCCTCTATTGCACCTTCTTCTATCTTTCCAACAGCATCTAACCCTGGAACTCAGGTAACTCAAAGGAGGAAGGCCGAGGGGAGGGATTTGTAGAAAGAATGACATGCATGTTTTCACCATCTGCAGCTTGTAAATCATGTGTGTATGTACCACTGTGTGTACGTGCACGTGTGTGTATATGTGTGCGCGCATGCATGCATGTGTGTGTCTGGCTGTGTGTGTGTGTGCACACGTGTATGTGTCTGCATCTGTGTGTATGCGTGTGCATGTGTATGCATGTGTGTGTGTGCATGTGGACGTGTGTATATGTGTGTACACGCATGTGTGTGTGAATATATGAATGTGTGTGTGTGTGTATACGCATTTGGGGCCGGGTCAGTGGGATGTGAGAAGGAGGATGAGTATACCATCACCTTTGATGGTTTCAGCTCTGCCACTGTCTCAGTGATGAGAGTTCCAGTGCTTTCAAGCAGTATCTGCTCCTGTGTGTGTGTGTGTGTGTGTATATACGCGTTTGGGATGTGAGAAGGAGGATGAGTATACCAGCATCTTTGATGGTTTCAGCTCTGCCACACTCTCAGTGATGAGAGTTCCAGTGCTTTCAAGCAGTATCTGCTCCATTGGGTAGAGGATATGCACTCACACCTGTCCCTTCCCTGTTAGATGCTGCTTTCTCCAGCTGTTCATCGCCTCATCTTTCAAGAGAAAGGAAAGTATAGTAGGAAGTGTTGTGTGATGTTATCATTGAAGAGCTGACTGCATGCGCAGTCTGTCAGCTGTGGGTGTGAGACTTACAGCAGTGCTTATTGTGAGGTGAAGCTATGAAGTTTAGGTATGAATTGTGATTGATAATGGTTATTGAAAGTGAGTGAACGGAACTCCTGGTGCTGTTAATGGCGTTGGAAGATGCATTCGCTTTCGACACTACAACTAGGTCTTCAGAATTACGCTTATGACAGGAACCACAACCACTTTCTGCTTCTGTAAAGTTTCTGTGGGAGGCTTTTTGGTCCCTTACAGGTAGAGAACCTCTGTTCCTGTCACTTGCAACCAGGACATCACCATCATGGTTTTGAACAGGCTTCCTCCCTCATGGTGACAAAGTTCAGTGTTTCTTTGGCTGCAACCAATTCCAGAATTTTCTCCAGTCAGATTGTAGCTATATTTTAAGAGCTCCAGCCTGTGTGGTGGTTGTGTGCACATGCGTGTGCCCTTTTTTGAGTTACACAGTCATTGAAAAGAGTGTTGGCTCGATGGAACAGTCATGTAATCCAGCAAATGGCATGATGTTTGTTTTTTTGAGCAGAACATAATTGTGGCCAAGGCTTTTATAATCCGACAAGCTGCTGAGTGAAAGAAACTACAGATACGTATTAGCCGTGAGTTTGGGCACCACAATTATGCCACCAACTGTCAACACCTTGTATTGCACCCTATGAATAGAAGTTTTATTTGTTTCATTCCGGAGTATTGGTGACTCTGTTCTGGCCTAGCTGTGGTTGATTTGGAGAGGGTGGTGGTATACCAGCGATGCCGCAGGCCTAGTAATCCAGAACCTCACGCTCTAGGGGTCAAATCTCTCCGTGGAAAAATGTGATGCTTGAATTCAATAAAAATCCAAAATAGGCAATTAATCTAGTGGCAACTACAAGGGGTCCTTGACTTTTGAACATGATCCCATACACTGGTGTAGTTCTAATGACCTGAAATGCAAGCATTTCCTGTACTTACTTAGCACCGTGCATGGCAACATTATACACTTTTCACTGCACTTGAGTACCTGTGACAATAAAATCTAAATCTAGATCTTATGAACAGCTCCTTTATATTGTACATTGTGTTCCAATTTACACATGGATTGATTCATGCATTGACTCCAGAACAGCCTCGGTCATTGATTGATGTAAATAGTCATCTGGGTAACTAATGCCCTGTCATGAAGAAAATCTGTCATCCTTACTTGGTCTGGTCTACATGTGACTCCAGGCCAGTATTAATGTGGCTGACTGACTATTTGTTTCTAAATTCCTCCATGGGCCAGGGATATTGCAGGCTGGGCCAGGCGTCTATTTCCTATCCCTGTTTTTCGCCTGAACTGACTGGTGTTCTTGAGCCATTTCAGAGGGCAGTTAGGAGTCAGCAACATTGCCGTTAGTCTGGAGTCACACTTAGGGATGGGTAATAAATGCAGGCCTAGCCAGTGGCACTTACATCCCCCTCAATTAATGAAGAAAATGTGCTGGCTGGTCACCTTCTTGAGCCATTACGGTCTTTATAGTGAAGTACTCTACAATACCTGGTACCTGGGATGGCCCAGGTTTTGACCCAGTGAAGATGTGTGAACAGTGCTGTGTGACTTGGACGACAGCTTACAGTGTACAATGTCCTATACATCTGCTGGCCTTGTCTCTCTGGGTGGTGAAGATCCCAGGGAGGTGCTGTCGAGGAAGCCTTGAGGAGTTGTTGTAGTGTAGATTACACACATTGAAGCCAGACTGTGGAAGGAGCAAATGTTTGAGGTGGTGGATCAGGAAATCCCAATTCAATGTTTTAGGGCTGAGTTGATAGCCATCCAGCAATAAGCAACATCTTCCTTAATGCTACATTTGACACAAAAGCATGGAGAGTTTTACTCCTTCTTTTCACAATGGCATGGTGACTCAGTGGTTAGCATCGTTGCTTTAAAGTGCCAGGGACCTGGGGTTGAATTCCACCTGCAGGTGACTGTGTGGAGTTTGCACATTCTCTGTGGGTTTCCTCTGGGTGCTCTGGTTTCCTCACATAGTCCAAAGTTGCGCAAGTTAGATTGATTGGCTGTGGGAAATGCAGGATTATGGGGATAGGGTGAGGGTAAGTCTGAGTGCGATGTTCTTCAGAGGTTCAGTGCAGACGTGATGGGCTGAATGGCCTTTCTTTGCACTGTCGGGAATCTATGATTATTTGTGGAAGAATCGCTTTGAGCGGAGTAGTCAGCAGTTGTTTCTCTGAAGCTACAGCTGCTTATATGGCTTTAATGTCACATTCTGTGCAATTTTAGGTATGGCTTCCAGCTTCTTTAACTGAAGTTTGCATTTAATTATCCTAAAGTGCGATCAAGAATTACACATACACCAAAAAGTAAAGCTTTGAAAGTTTAGATGTTTGGACCGCAGTCAAATGTGTAGCAATTTTTAAAAAAAGTTTTAAAGTTTTAGAAGATAGATACAGCTTGGAATTCAGACTGTAGAGTTGCTGACTACAGAAGCAGCAAGCCCTCCAAGTGGAGAGGGCAGTATCTACAGGAAGGAGAAAGACAACTGAGCAGTATAGTATAAAGACAACAATCTCTCCCTCAATGTCAGCAAAATGTAGAAGCTGGTCATTGACTTCAGGAAGTGGAGTGGAGGACATGCCCCTGTATGTATGAATGGGGCTGAGGCGGAGATGGTCGAGAGCATCTAGTTCCTGGGAGTGATGATCACCAACAATCTGTCTTGATCCATTCACATTGGTGATATAGTCAAGAAACACACCAGCGTCTCCACTTCCTCAGGAGGCTAAGGAAATTCAGCATGTTGACAAAGATGCACCATAGAAAGCATCCTATCCAGACCAATCACAATGTGGTATGGCAACTGCTCTGTCCAAGATCACAAGAAATTACAGAGAGTTGTGAACACAGCCCAGTCCATCATACAAACCAGCCTTCCATCCATTGGCTCCATCTATACTTCCTGCCACCACTGGAAAGCAGCCACCACAATCAAAGACCCCTCCCACCCTGGTTATAGTGTCTTCCACCCTCTTCAGTCAGGCAGAAGATACAAAAGTTTGAAAACATGTACCATCAGATTCAAGAACAGCTTCTTCCCCGCTGTTATCAGACTAATGAACGCATCTCTCATATATGAGAGTTGATCTTTCTCTGCGCCTTCTCTGTAACACTATATTCTGCATTCTGTTCTATTACCCTGATGTACTTATGTAGGGTCTGATCAGCCTGGATAGCATGCAAAGCAATACTTTTCGCTGTATCTCGGTACATGGGACAATAATAAATTAAATCAGATCAAATTGAATGTAGCTCCTCGGGCACCCCAAGAAGCAGCTCATACTGAGAAGGGTAATATCACAGATGGTGGCTTTTTAGCCAGTGTCAGATTGAGGGACAATGTGTCCTGATTTCTGCTGCGTTGTTGTTTTCTCTGTCTCTTCCTGCTGCAGCTGCTACAGCTTAGATGTTGGATGTCAGGAAACAGGAAACCAGGGTTAACAGAAAGGAGGGTGGTTTGAAATGTACCAGCTGTAATTTGCCACAGATGGCAGGCTGAGGATGAGCTGGGAGATGAGAAGGGTAATAAAACTATCAGATTGTCATCTTCGATGTTCTCAATGATACTGTTGATGTCAAGCAATCACACAGTTTCAACAACTGTATTGGAACACAAGCATCATGGCAATGTGAGTAAGCATAGGACTCAAACAATGTGTATATGTTTGTGATATTGTAGCTTTGCAAATAGTGCTGTGGATAAATTCCAAGATACCTGCCTCATCAGAACATCTAATTGTGCTACATGACATGGAATGACATGTAAACCACAGCAGCATCACTCACTTCAGTATTCCCGATGGAAGATTCCACCAATATTGCACAAGGCCACTTTAAAATTGTCAGCACTCATAATAATAAATAAATAATAATTATGTCAGTAAATTATTTCATAGCAAGGAATTGTTCTGCATTTCACAAAGTAAATTATTGGGAGTTTTGTGAAGAGTGATTCCACCCCCTTTAAATTCAGTGAAATGGCGTCCTGTTGGTTTCTGCACAGGTCGCATGCAGTTTGTCAGTGGACAGTGCTCCTGTTACAGATATCCCCTGCTATCCAAAAGTAGAGCATTTCTCTGAAACCTTTCGTAAACCAAAATGGCATAAAGCGAAGAAGCATTAACTTATATGGAAAACTTTCGCCCAATCTCGTAAAAGCGAAAAGCCTCTTCGGATTTCTTTCGGTTTGCGAAAACAGGTGTGTAAAAGTGAAGTGGCGTAAAGTGAACTTTTGGAAAACAGGGGATACTTGTACATAAGTTTTGTCTAATGATATTCATCCAAACAGTCCAAGTTAGACTCTAAACTCCTTTGTGACTTGGGTATCGTCCAACTTTTCTGCCATTAATTATTTTTTAAAAATTTGTTAAATATCTTGTTGTTAAGTTGTTAAACACACAACTTTCCTAATTGGAACATAACCTCTTCTGTGCCTTCCAGCTTACATTCCGACTCCAATCTACTTCGGGGCTGTGATCGATACGACCTGCATGCTTTGGCAACAGGAGTGTGGTGTGATTGGCTCCTGCTGGGAATATGACGTCACGTCATTTAGGTTTGTCTACTTTGGACTGGCAGCTGGTCTCAAGTTTGTCGGCTTTATTTTCATCTTTGTAGCCTGGTACTCAATCAAGCATAAAGAAGACCACTTGCAAAGGTGGCGACGTACAGCCTCACCCATAAGCACTGTCAGTGAGCTGATCAGTAACCCAGGGACCCAGCACAACTATGCACAGACTCAGTCATGTCCTACCTTTCAAACAAGGGCTGAAGACAATGAATATCGAACTGATTTTGGACCAGTCCAGCGGGTAGCACAGACATTTCCTGGGACACTCCAGGAGGCAGGAAATTTCAAAGCCAAGAACACACTGGATGACATTACAGTTCAATATTGATTGAATTCAAACTTGAGCCACCTTGGGCGTTAAGTTGTCAAACACAAATACTGATGGTGGTTTTGAACTTTAGTTCTTTGACAAAAAAAAAACACCCTTTGGGAAGTTTCTCCAGGTAAGCCACAGAACCTGTGCCTTTTTTTTAAGTTTGAAATGGTGACATACACCAACCAGATAAACCAACCACAGTAGGCTGAAGGGCCAGATACCTCAACAAAATTAAGAGTCTCAGATACCTTGTATCTTTTTAATCTTACGGAGTGATCATTTGCACTCATGCTCTGAGTCAATTTTATGTCGGTTTTTGGAGGAATAAGGAACAGAGACAATTGGTGAACATGGAGGGAAGTTAAAATAGAATCAGTGTAAGTGAGACATTTTTGTTTCGAGAAGCTTCCACATAATTTTTGATTAAATGCTATTCTGATCTGTTCGAGGTGATGTGTTAGAAATCTTTGTTTGTTCAAACTGTCAGTTATTGCAGCTTCCACTGGGAATATGGTGCTGGGGCATAAACTTCCATTACGGTGAACAGGTCATATCAGAAACTATCTGCCTGTCAACTCCACCGTGATTCCATAAGTTGTGACCAGTGTTATTCGATTGGCGTGTTGAAAACCTACCACAATTCCTGACTTGGGCCTAATAAATTGTGCGCAATAACCATTTTTAATGCGATTATTTAAAATCCTGAGGAATATTTTGCAAGACGTCATATTGTAAAACCTTGTAAAGATAAAACAGAAGATGCTAGCAATTGAAAAGAAATTCAGAGTTTGATAGTCTTGTCCTGTGTTCGCAATATTTTCTGTTTTCGTTTTCGATATTTGTAATGTTGACATGTCTAGTGCCTTTGCAGGGTGGGCAAGAAGTTAAATGCCAAGTCTTACCAGTTTTCTCCCTTTGGGAGTTCAGTAGATGGTGGCATAATGACCCACTTCTGAGAAGGAGGACCTGCACTCACATTAAGACGTTAATGTTATAAACTCTAGCACTCGGGTGGCAACAGTTGGTACAGCCAGGAAAACCCGACAGTGAAAACCTTTAGAAATGGTTGAGTAAAATAAAAGAAAAATTTTTAAACCTTGCAGATGAAACATAAAAACAAAGAATATTGCGAATAAATAGCAAATTTATCTGCATTGAAAAATAAGGAAGAGGCACAAATCTTTCAGGTATGAGTTTTCACTTGTTCTTGAAAACTATCTTTTGAATCCTGGCCTGTTTTGCATTTTGAATATCTTTCTGTATTTTACAGAAGTGGATATTGTGTTTTCTATGGGAAACCAGCTAGTTACTTCCTGTGGAACAAGATAAAAGATGCTAACTATAAAGCTAAATAAAAATGGGTGCAGACTATTAAGCTGTGGCTAAGGTTACTCTGCTTTACCCACGTGTGTAACCCAGCTCATTGACGTCAACCTGATGTGAGACTTAGTTAAGCACAAAAGGAAAGCCTGGATCAAACATTTCTGGGCTGTTTCAAGTAGATTTCTGTTTCAAGTCAGACAGGTCAGCTTGGGAAGCGCATCGGGTGCAGTCATCTTTATAAAGGAGGGACCCTGCTCATGTTTAATTTCACAAGGAGGAAGGGCTCCATATAAGGGAGTGAAATGAAGAAAGCACCATGGAGGTTGTGATTAATTTTTTCAGCAGGGATTCTTCGAAGGGATGTTTCCTGGACATCCCGCTAAATTGGACAGCAGGATGGCATTGGCATTTGTGTGACATTTGTCGCAACAGAGAGGCTTGCTTGATGGATACCTGATAAAAGTGTCAAAGGAGGAAAATGTCAGATCAGTCAGACATTGCTGGGGTGGATCTATCTAAATGAATCACCATCATTTGAGGAGATTCGGGTATTTTAGCAGTAGGTGGGGAGTTGGGCCTCTACATTCTCTTCTTGCCATACAGGCAATACGTGAGAGCCACGTACCTCACTGATCCAATACTTGCATCTTTTTAATTCACTGGGAATTCTGAACCTCGTGTGGTAAAAGATAAGAATTGGGACAAAATGGCATATGCAGCCTCCTGAAAGTACTCCAGTGATTGGCCTGCCTCCTTGGAAATAGATTGCTTGCTCCTCTCGCTGATCCATTTCTGTGAAACCTGGGAATTGGTAGGAATGGGCTTGGATTCTGGAACTCTACGTTTTCCTTCCCCTCCAACCCCATAATTCTCTGCTCACTCCTGAGTGTCTCATTCTAGCGTAAAGATGGCTGCAATTTCTAGAACTTTGGGAGTGGTGGCCAAGGCATAGACCTGGACTCCCAAAGGTAGAGAAAATGTAAATGTTTGGGGACAGTCTGCCCTGGGATTGATACATGAGATTTCTAGCCTCTAGACTGGTTAGGCACTGCAGTTCCCAGTCATTGTTTGAGGTTGATGTGGTGCTGTATGGTCATTGAGTGCAGCAGTTGTCAGCTTCACACAAACCCAGAAACTAACCCCGAAACCTGTCTGGGTGTAAGTCTGGGGTGCTATAAATCTCTGGGTGTACAATATCTACATAACTGCTAAGGCTATACCCTGTGCGTTTTCAGAGGTGGTGGGATGAATGTTGCTACAGATTTATTTTCCAACCTGGAATGACTGACCAACTGGGTGTTCCCCACTGGGAAGGAGCTGGGAAGTAACCTCATTCATAGAATCATAAAGAAGTACAGGATGGAAACAGATTCATCGTGCTGACCAGATAGCCCAACCTAATCTCGTCCCATTTGCCAGCCCTTGGCCCATATCCCTCTAAACTCTTCCTGTTCATATACCCGTCCAGATGCCTTTTAAATGTTGTAATTGTACCAGCCTCCACCACTTCCTCTGGCAGCTCATTCCATACACGTACCACCCTCTGTGTGAAAATGTTGCCCCTTAGGTCTCTTTTAATTCTTTCCCCGATCACCTTCAACCTATGCCCTCTAGTTTTGGACTCTCCCACTCTGGGAGTAAGACCTTGTCTATTTACCCTATCCATGCACCTCATGATTTTATAAACCTCTATAAGGTCACCCCTGAGCCTCCGACGCTCCAGGGAAAATAGCCCCTGCCTATTCAGTCAGCCTCTTCCTATAGCTCAACGTCCTTGCAAGTCTTTTCTGTGACCTTCCAACAACATCCTTCCAGTAGAAAGGCAACCAGAATTGTTGGCCTCACCTGCACAGCCACAGCATGACCTCCCAACTCCTGTACTCAAATGTTCCATTTATTCTGGTGAGCAGCTGACACATGTTGCATCTCCACATGTATCTTTTTAAAAGATACATTTCAGGGCACTGGTCAGGACGGTGCTGCCAGGATGGTGTGTTGGTATGAGTTTGGTGGAGTGGGTAGAAGGATGTGGGGAAGCAGTACGGTCATGTGAGGGAGGGAGTCTTGCTCCAGCAGGCTCCCTGGAAAATTCTTTTTGATTTTGTGTTTTCAGACTCACCGTTAGTCACTGAAGGAAGTGGAACAGAGCAATGCTGTTGTGCTTTAGGATGCTAATTTCCCACAGGGAAGCAAAAACAGATTATGGTCCCTTCATTTATGTCTAATTTAGAGGCCTGAAAAATACCAGGTTTAAGGCCAAAATAGCTCAGTTTGACTGGGGATTTAAAGGCTCCTGGTTCTGTCCAAAGTTTCAGGATTCAGTCTGGTTGTTTAAGGGTCTTGTGGCACAGTGGCAGTGTCCAAATATCTGGGCCAGAAGTACCAGGTTCAAATCACACATAAGGACATCGTGGCTATGGAGGTATATCAAAATTCATCCAAACAGATGGATTTAAAATAAAATCAGGTCAGACTTTGTTCCCTGAAATCGCTTCATTTCCATCCCATGTCTTGAATAAATACTGGGTGGTGACAGAGCCACATTACCGATGAACTCTCCACTATATTTTTACAGTGAGCATTAACAGGTTTGAAGTATTTTTTCCAGCTAAAGTGAATGGCATTTACTTTGACTTCTTAAAAAACGTTTATGATTTGTTGACTTGAGCAATGCACCAGTTCATTTTAATATAATTTACACAGCAGCATTGTGTGTTTGCCATCAAATAAGGAAATGGTTTGCCATGAATTATGACACAAAGTCATCTTTCTTTAAACACAAAATGCGAGATCAGAATTTTATTAACTCATATATATTTTAAGAAATGGAAAATCACAAGACCTAGAAAGGGTCATTGTTTCTGTTAACAGTGATGTGGGCAAATTACCTCCCTTTATCCATTGCCTTAACACAGCTGTCAATGTGTTTATTTTAAATGGTTTAAAAGCTCTCACTGAAGCATGTCATAAGAGTATAAGATAATGTCTTGTTACTCATTTATCGGCTAATATTTCTAAAGCAGTTTCTAGTTTAGATCAGGATCAACTTTGGTTTTAGTCAGATATTGCTAACAGAATTGAATAGCTAAGGTACCTATCCAAAATGTGCACAACAATATATCCTACAACTGTACTAAAAGTATACACTAAGGCCAGAGTAAAAAGCAAAGCTCAATGTTTACAAGAACTGCTATACATGATTTTAGTCTCCTTTCGCAACTATTTCAGTTAAAGCACTACAGTCACTTGACATTTGTTCACTGGTAAATATATCTAACCACTAAGTTTGTTCAGTTTTGTCATTTAGCAGCATCTTGTTAGTTTTAGTTTGAATACAGAACAAATAAAATAGGATTTAATAAGAAATCTTGATTGCACTTAATGGTAGAGAAAATAATTGGAATGGAACATGTAATATATTTCCAAAGTTTTTTTTATATAATTGCAATTCACTTTTTTGTTATAAAACATATCTGATGCAGAAAACTTTGAAATACTTGAATATTGAAATGCAATATTGCATATATGTTCACTAATGTTTCATCTGCATGCACTTTTAAGTTTGCTTTCCTTTCCAGGAAATGCCTGAAACGTATTTCATTGCAGTATCACAGAGATTGTAATTCACATATCTCATTGCAGTAACACAGAGACTGTAATTCACCCAATGCAAAATGCCTCCAATTATTTCACATACCTATAGAACAATATTTAAATTGTATAATGTCATACTAGTATAGTTTCTAAAGGTTAGATGGTCTTCACATTTCTGAACTTTAGATCTCATCCATTCTGTAGAAGACAGTTGGATGGAGTTTAGGGAGGCCTATAGTAAGTAATCCAGTCAAAGCCATACAGCAAATTAGGTGAGAGAGCTCAAAATGCATTTACTCCTTGCTGAAACTATTAATTGAAGCAACTATTAATGTGCACAGCTTGTCTCACAAGACTGACCCTTTATAGATATTTAATTTCCCTACCTTTTAATGCTTCTCTGCTTCCTTTCTTATCTATTCCAACATATCAATGCTATAAATCTGGCCTTTTCCTTTACAAGTTCAAAAATATTTTAAGTCAGATTGTAATAACTTGAATAAAGTGTGTGTATATATTTTAACCAATAGCACAGCCTGTCACTCAGGGCAATCTATTCATGGATAAACATCTGACATTGTATCCTCTTGAGACTGCATATTCTGTAAACTGTGTTCAATAGAAGCTCTTTTGTATAAATACTGTAGTTCATAATTGAAATAGATAAAGACAGTGACGTAATTATGTTAATAGAAAATCCTAATGTGGTTGTGCTTTTATTGTGTGGAGCGGGGAATGTCTCTGATTGGAAATTCACAAATTAATTTGATTATATCCAGGTTGAATGAGTGATGGTTTGCAGTATGATAAATTCACAAAATTAGTGCAAATCTACTTTTGTGGTCAGGTTCTAAAGTGAAAGACTGTGCAGTTAGCACTGGGGAAAAATAGCTGCTCAAAGCAGGTGATTACAACTACAGATGACCATTAATGCAAGTTTTACTCTTATTTCAGATCGCTCAATTAAATTTACATAATTTACAAAAATTAAATTTTTGTAGAAATGTTTTTTTTTTGAAAGATGGGATTAAAGTTAGAACACTTCATAGAGTACACTCCTTGGCCTAACAACAAATGCCTTGGATTAAATATGCCAGAATCCCAAAGTAGGTGTTTTTTTTAGCTACCGACTTTGTATTTGCCAACTTTGCAAATGTTATATCTTCCCTGCTATCCCAAAGGTGGTGATTCCTTGCTAATATTTAATGGGTGCTTGTTCCTCTCGATACATCACTCAGTTACTCATGTGTGTGTATTGACAGTGAGCATTGGTCCATTACTCAACACGGTGGCACAGTGGTTAGCACTGCTGCCTCACAGCACCAGGAATCCAGGTTCAACTCCGGCCTCGGGCGACTGTCTGTGTGGAGTTTGCACATTCTCCCCGTGTCTGCGTGGGTTTCCTCCGGGTGCTCCGGTTTCCTCCCACAGTCCAAAGATGTGCCGGTCAGGTGAATTGGCCACGTTAAATTGCCCATAGTGTTAGGTGCATTAGTCAGAGGGAAATGGGTCTGGGCAGGTTACTCTTCAGAGGTGTGGACTCGTTGGGCCGAAGGGCCTGTTTCCACACTCTAGGTAATGTAATCTAATCAACAAGCCAAGCTCAACCCACTCTGACTTAGTACTTTCAACAGGGAACACAGGATAGCAGACAGGACCTGGAACACTTTCCTCATCAAAAGTTTACTGCCTTTGCAGCTGAAATCAGGTAACCAAGCGCACACCATAACCCTCAGATAATCACTGGATTAAGAACATATTGAGTAAAAGCAGTAAAGATCCATTGAGTGCAGGTGAATGCAATTCTTATACAATGTTTGGAGTGGGCATTTTAACCACATACCTCTACCAGCAGCATCATCAATAGACCCCTTCCATGGCGGAGGGTAGGGGGGTCCAATGGGAACAGGAGTTGACTTGTATTTTTCAAGACGATGTTTAAAACAATCGCATCAATTGTACTGGATGTATATGCGGTGTGCTTGTCACGAACAAAAACGTGACTTATATAAGTCCATTTCTTTTTGAAGTATACTGTAGTCGATATTTAAGTTTTCTAAATAATTGGTTTATTGATAATGTATTTATTTCAAAGACTGTAAAATGACTGTTGTAAAGCCTTTAATTGCTTCCTTTTGTTATCAGGAACATCTGTAAACATCATGTTCATTAACAACCTGTTTACATGAAATACTTGATATGTTGTCAATAAAATAAAACTGATGCAGATCACATTATTGGAGCATGGAAAATGCAAAAGGATTTTCAATTTGTATTTTATGCACATGACAGAAATAATTAGCATGTGTCTTTTGGATCTGAGTAGAGTTGGAAACTTTGATATTACATTTATAATGCAGAGCTTTTTTTCAGTTACCAAGTTTATCAGAAAGAGGTATGTCTCTTAAAGATCCTGTGGGATTGTTTCAAATAGGTGAGCACTTAAGGTGGCCTAGCCAATATTTAACTCTCAATCATGATCAGCAAATCAGAATATCTGATTGTTATCACTTTGTATTGGTGAGAGCTTGTTAAGTACAAATTTAGTTGTTGATTTTCCTACATCTGAAAAGTGATAACATTTCTAAAGTATTTATAGACTATAGAGCACTTTGAGAGAATCTGAGGTCATGAAAAGTACTGTATTAACTAAAGTAATTTTAGTTTTAAAAAGTGGGTTTATGGAATCTTTTAAAATAACAAAATCAAAGGTACATTGTTGAGGAAGCTTGCTGTGAACATTTAAACATATAGTGGTGACCATTCTATTCTCCCAATGTGACACAGGCCAGAGATGATAGTCCCAGGAAGCAAACTAAATTGTTAATAAAAATCAAAAGAACTGCAGATACTGTAAATCAGAAACCTAAATAGTGGTTGCAGGAAAGACTCAGCGAGTCTGGCAGCATCTATGGAGAAAAATCAGAGTTAATGTTTCGGGGCGGGTGACCCTTCCTCTGTTCACTCGATCCGAAACGTTAATTCTTATTTCTTTCCGCAGCTGCTGCCAGACCTGCTCAGCTTTTCTAGCAATCTCTATTTCAGAATAAATAGTTGTTTATTTTGTATCCCCACGGTACAGCTGGATATAATACATGACTACAAGAGCAGAGATGTACTGCTGAGGCTGTATAATGCTGTGGTCAAAACCATTTGGAATATTCAGAGCAGTTTGGGCCCCATATCTAAGGAAGGATGTACTGACATTGGAGGGGATCAAGTGGAGGTTTACAAGATTGATTCCAGAGATGGATGGCTTATCATGTGAGGAGCGGTTGAGGACCCATAGAATGCCATTGGGCCCAAAAGGTCTACACCAAACTGTCCTCCATCCCACCCAGACCAATCCCCTTACCCTATCCTTGTATTTCCCATGGCTACTGCACCTAATCTATACATTCCTGAACACTATGGGGTAAATTAGCATGGCGAAGTCAACCTAACTTGCACATCTTTAGACTGTGGGAGGAAATCGGAGCGACCAGAGGAAATTCATGCAGACAGTTGCCCGAGGTTTGGAATCGAACCTGGGGTTCCTGGCGCTGTGAAGCAGCAGTGCTAACCACTGACCCTGGGTCTGTACTCAATCGAAGCTAGAAGGATGAAGGTGGATCTCATTGAAACTTACAGAATACTGAGCAGCCTGGATAGAGTAGATATGGAGAAGATGTTTCCACTAGTAGGTGATACTAGAACCTGAGGGCACAGCCTCAGAGTGAAGGGACAACTCTTTAGAACTGAGATGAGGAGGAATTTCTTCAGCCAGAGAATGGGGAATCTGTGCAACTCATTGCCGCAGAGGGATATGAAGGTCAAGTTGTTGAGTGTATTTATGACAGACATAGGTTATGATTAGTGGGGGATAGGCAGAAGAATGGGGTTGAGAAACATATCAGCCATGATCGAATGGGGGAGGGGACTCGATGGGCTGAATGGCCTAATTTGGCTCCGGCATCATGATTTTATGGAGAATAGTGCAATCCCAATGGTAGGGGAGATTGTTAAAGTACTTTGCAAGTTCAGGTTTTAATTAGATTACTTGCACTGTGGAAACAGGCCCTTCGGCCCAACAAGTCCACACCGACCCGCCGAAGCGCAACCTACCCAGACCCATTCCCCTACATTTACCCCTGAACCTAACACTATGAGCAATTTAACATGGCTAATTCACTTAACCTGCACATTTATGGACTGTGGGAGGAAACCGGAGCACCCGGAGGAAACCCACGCAGACACGGGGAGAATGTGCAAACTCCACACAGTCAGTCGCCTGAGGCGGGAATTGAACTCGGGGTCTCTGGCGCTGTGAGGCAGCAGTGCTAACCATTGTGCCACCGTGTCTTTCTTTGACAGACTCATCCTGTTCATAATGGTTCAGGAAAGCTGTTCCGCCAGTTTCTTTTTGTTCTTGACATTGCTGATACAATGAAGGATGACCCAGTGCCCGACCAATCGAAGCTGGTAATTTCAAACAAAACAGAAATTGCTGGAGAAACTCAGCAGGTCTGGTAGTATCTGTGGAGAGAGAAACAGTTGACGTTTTGAGTCCAGTGAGTCTTCTTTATGTTCTGATGGATCTATGAGGAGTTGTGAGTCATCAGCGGCAGTTAATCGTATTCAGCTCCATTCTGGAATGTCATGGCTGGGATTCCTGATGGACATTGCTCATAGGTTCAGAAGTAGAAGCGTGACCAAGGGCCAATTTATCCTTCCAAGCTCTGCAAATGATGAGGTTCATGACTGCATCTCACATCAGCTGACCCAATTGCAACCTGAGCTAACGTCTGAAGTCACTGCCTCCTGAAGTGAACGTGCAAAGACTACAAATCCTCCCACTCCCTGTCTCACGGAATGATCATCAAGGCAATCGTGAGAGCTGATTGTCTATCTGCAGTTGAGGGTTTGCCTTTGAGATGGATCTGAACAGTGGCAACACTACAAAAGTACTTATGGACTGTACAGCATTTTGAGAGATCCCAAGGCCATGAAACGTACTGTATTAACTAAAGGTAAATTGTTGAGGAAGCTTGCTGTGAGCTCCTAAACATATAATGGTGACCCTTCTATTCATCCACTGTGACACAGGCTGGCGGGAGCATGGGGTTGAGGAGAGAGGTACTGATGTTGGAATGGAATCTTCCTCTGCCCCCTCTGCAGAACTGAAGGGGGAGTGGCAGAAGGCTGGCAGCCAGGATCATGCAGCTGGAAATGAACTAAGTTAAAAATCCCACAACACCAGGTTATAGTCCAACAGTTTTAATTGGAAGCACTAGCTTTCGGAGCGCCGCTCCTTCAGGTAGTTGTGGAGGACACAACTGTAAGACACAGAATTTATTGCAAAAGTTTACGGTGTGACGTAAATGAAATTATACATTGAAAAAAAATTTGATTGTTTGTTAAGTCTCTCATCTGTTAGAATGACCATGTTAGTTTCACTTCTTTCATATGTAAATCACAACTTTTTAAAAAAGTTTCATTCTCAGGTTAACGTTAACAATGTAAACTGAGAATGTGACTTTTAAAAAAAGTTTTGTGAGTTACATATGAAAGAAGTGAAACTAACATGGTCATTCTAACAGATGAGAGACTTAAACAATCAAGGTATTTTTCACTGTATAATTTCACGCTGTAAACTTTTGCTTTAAATTCTGTGTCTTACAATTGTGTACTCCACAACCACCTGATGAAAGAGCAGCGCACCAAAAGCTGGTGCTTCCAAATAAACCTGTTGGACTATAATCTGGTGTTGTGGGATTTTTTAACTTTGTACACCCCAGTCCAACACCGGCATCGCCAAATTATAAATGAACAAAGTGGTGTACAGGGAAATGCTTTTCCATGAACTTGGCAATCGTCTGTTAAGCTGTGATTAAAAAAAGAAAGCAGTGATCATGCTCTCTGAGAGTATAAGAACCTCTGGCTTGTCTATAGCTGGGGTTCTGCAGTGTTACTGATCAGGAATCCCAACACTGCAGCTCACTGAAGCAGTTTCATTCTGTTGTGCACTTACCTGGATGACCATGGAGAAGCACAGCTGTAAGCTTAGGAGCTGTGTGCTAGTCAGAAAGAAGGAATGCATTTTTTAAAATGCCTCTTAATTGCATTTTTAGTTACATTGGTTGTTTGCGAGCTGGACTTACAGAACTCAGAACTCACATCAGGGAAAACCAGCACGGGGATGTATACTAGGAGAAAGTGAGGACTGCAGATGCTGGTGACCAGCGTTGAGAGTGTGGTGCTGGAAAAGCACAGCAGGTGAGGCAGCATCCGAGGGGCGGAAGAATTTACATTTCAGGCATAAGCCCCTAATTTGATGTGTACTGATTGGAAGCAGGGCCAGGTGTATCTCATTGTCCATGAGATCCCTGATTGGGATTGTTAAGCTGGGCCAATAAGGGAGCCCTGGCTGACAGAGAGAACAGGGGATTCAGAAGGTCTTCAGCTGGCTGGTCAGTGTACAAGTAAATAAAGGGTAATTTGGTGACGGGTTACCTGCCTCTGTGCAGTTATTTTAGGACGAGATTGGGATCCCATTTCTAAGTGTCAATTTCTAGGATCTCCCCTCCCATCTCACAGGATCTGAAACTGCTGTGGAAAATTCCACTCTCAGTTTTTAATCTTACTTGAATTATTTCTTCCCTTTACCTCCACAAACTTGTATCAACAAATACAGATTGAAGAAGCTGGGAGTAACAGCAGCAGTGATCTGAATAAGAGCCACAAGTCCTGTAAAATATGT
The DNA here is from genome assembly GCF_004010195.1 of Chiloscyllium plagiosum. Lineage (NCBI taxonomy): Eukaryota > Metazoa > Chordata > Chondrichthyes > Orectolobiformes > Hemiscylliidae > Chiloscyllium > Chiloscyllium plagiosum. The sequence continues at coordinate 130,057,507 of NC_057713.1, forward strand.
GTATCTTCCAACTCAAACATCTGCAGTCCTCGCTTTCTCCCATCTCCCAACTTATGTCTTCAACAGTTGGAAGAGAAGGTTTGGGCTAATAAATATGAGGAGTTTCTTACACAAAAAGACCAAATCTTTAACTCATTGCAGGGTATGATAACCACACATAGACTGTTATGAACATTCCTATGTTTTTAATTCAGTTTTGACTCTGGCACCTTTTGCACTCTGCATTTCTAATGATAATTATGTCCTCACAGAAGGATTAAGCATTGTGGTTTAATCACTGCAAGTTTATCCAGAAATAAGCAACATGTAATTGCCAGTAAATAGTGTGGCCAATGTTGATTACAGACAAAAAAAAACACACTGATACAAATTTTTACCCTTTGAACAAAATATCATGAACTGCACTTAGTCCGGTATCTTTCACCTATCCATGTGTACATTGGCTAAGAAGTGTATGATGTTGACAATGCATAATCCAAACAAAATCTGTGACCACTGTAAAACTGACACAGATTACACAAACCTTCATGCAAATAAATCTAGGGGTTATGCTAAAAAGGCTTTTAAACTATAAACAGATTTATCAAAACAGTGACACATCAAGTAAATTGTAAGTACTTTTACCTAAGTTTTACTCATAATGGGGCACCATATTCATGAAAAAGTGCTTGCAAACATAATGTGAAATCTCATTAGAAGTGCATCTTATTAACAGATGCACTCAATGTTGTCAAGATAGAAGTGACAGATGATTCTTATCCCTAAACCACAAAGAAAATTTGCAAACCATTTTCAGAAGTACAGTGTCCCTTTAAACATCATGTCCCATCACGTGTGCACTGTGACAGGAAATGGGAAAAAGTAACGAAATGAAAGAAAATACAGCACTTTGACATTACCTTGTTCCTTCATTAAAAAGAGATTCAAAACAGGCAAAGGTTAAAAGAAAGCAATGGCAAAAACAAAATGACAATCCGAAAATATTTTAGAAAAAAAAGCTGATAACTGACAGCACATTACAGTGTGAAGAACACAGAATTAAATTTCCTTTACACATTACGGCTAAAATGATCAGCCCGATAAAAAACTTACTGAGCCAATGCTCTGCACCGTTAATACATCCACACTTGGCAGCCAAAGTCTGCAAATATTTTGTGAAGAATAATGAAAGTGCAAAAATACTTTGTAAGAAGAAAACACTGCTGTACTTATACATTGTTTGTGATGGTGAATTAGTGTCTACAATGAGGGCTTTTTGGAATGGATAGCTCACAATCATGAGACCTTCTAAGTCTGGCCAAACCAGTGACATTTTTACAGGCTTGGAGAATTTCTTGCCGCACATTGGGACATTTTGATCCCAGTTACATAACACTGAACATTTAAATACATATTTATATAAAGAGCTGAAAAAGAGTTCAATTATAAGAGGAATATAACTTATTCCCTCATTCCGGACAACGCTGCTAACATAAAATTGTGATATTTCTGCCAATGGTTGGTCTGTCGTGAAATGTATCTCTGATGGAAATGGAATGTGCTTTGTTTGGACCTCACAGTATAAATGGATTTTGTACAAAAAAAATCAAACTGTTATTAATAACTGTCCAAATAAATAATGAATGGGTTGTGAGTTAATGAATGGATGGTGGGGGAAAGGCACTGCCTTCTGTACTGACATTCCTTAGGATTCCTTCTCCACTGTTTGGGGGCTCTTCCTGAAGTTGGCCACTTGCTGATCTCTCATTGCTGCTGACACTGGCTTCATCAGGAATTGTGAAAGCATTATGATAAAACTGACCAACAGAACCAGCAGGAAGATAGATTTGATCTTCAAATATGTCCAGCTTCTCATCCTGTACTTCATTCTGATTGCTGGGTGATGGAAGCACGTCACTTGGTGGCAGGACAAAGCTGTGCCTGGTCTCAATCTCTGTCAGGCCATTTCCGCTGACACCCAGCTCATTTTCCAGCTCCACCCATTCTTTTATCAGTTCTTGTGTCTGATTATGTCTCCACCGTTCAGAATTTGAAAAATGCTTATCTGGTATGTGATTGTAATTTATCACTTTCTCCTTTGCGCTGTTGCCACTTGTAATGCTTGAGGTTGAACTCATTGAGTTTATAAGTACGTCAGGTTGTTCTTCTTTAACCTCCCATAACGTCAGGCCACCCTCTGGCTCAGTAAAGAATACATTTTCCAAAACAGGTGATGCAGTAGATGCCATGTCCAGTGCTGTGGTGTCAATGGTCATTAAATCAAGAGTCCCGCCCTTAGTCAATGCAATGGGCTCAGAAGTTTTAATGTGTCCAGAAAAAGTCTTCAACAGTGCAAATGTTCTATCTACATCCTTCCAGTAATTAGTCCAGTCTCCAAAGCTAAGGCTATAATTAGGCCTGTGTTCAAACAAGCTTTCATCCACACTGTACAAATTTTCAAGTCCTTCCCAGCTGATATATTCTGTGAAGTTTGGCAGTTTGATTGGATTAGCCTTCCCATCCATCCCATAGCTGTCCTCTGCTGACAGAAACAAAGATTCAGAGTTGATTATTTTCACAGATAGGGCATTGCCCATAGCTGATGTACAGCTTTTACAGGCAGGCATGCACCTGCTGCAATAACAACTTGCTACTTACAGCCAAACTAAAGGTAAAACATCCCACAGCACAAAGAACAGATTGAGAAAGTGCACATTGCCATTTTACCAGATGCAACAGGGAAATGAAGAATTCTTAGAAGCAGAAATAATAATAGACCACAAGCAAAAGCTCATAGCGATGTAGAAATTCCTTAGAGGGCGTTTCTGTGTAGCCATTTATATTTTGCATGCTGTAAACACAGTGTAAGTTAAAAGTTAATTTTCATCTTATTAAATACTGCCGTTAATAATCCCCTAAATTTATTCAAATAGTATTTAGAAAGCAAAAGGTTTGACAATGTTATTAGTTCTAGATAACAAAGGGAGTATGCGGGGAGAGAGACAATGGAAAGTGTCAGGTACTTAAGAAAATAAAAGGCAGGAAGTGAATGAGTCCCCTAAAGCATCCATTCTTCAAACTGTATTCTGTTGAAAATATGGAAAATGATAGTTCATTCGGGGTGTGCAGACTGTCCCAAGCCAATGGCACCAAACGTAGTTCAGTTGGAAGTTGGACTCAACTTCAACTATTGCCTTTTATCCAGATATGGGAAGGATGTGAAGGCTTTAGATGAGATGCAGAAGAGATTCATAAGATTGACTGTTCTCATAGAATTATAGAATTTTACAGTATAGAAAGAGGCCATTCAGCCCATCGTGTCTCTACCAGCTCTTGGACGAGCTACCCAGCCCTATGTCCTTAATCCTCTAAATTCATTATTTTCCAATATATCCAGCTCTCTTTTGAAACCTTCATGACTTTCCCAGGTGGCACATTCCAAATCGTAACAACCCTCTGAGTAAAGAAGTTCTCCACATCTCACTCCCAGCTCTCTTGCTGACGATCTTAAAATTGTGACCCCTCATTACTGACATACCAACTAGTGGAAACAGAATCTCCTTCTTAACTCTTATTCAGAATTTTTAACACCTCAGTAAGGTCACCTCTTAATCTTCTCTGCTTCAAGGAGAATAAACCCAATCTCTAACCTTGCCTTGCATCTAAAATCCCTCATTCCCGGTGTGGGCAGCACGGTGGCACAGTGGGCGGCACGGTGGCACAGTGGTTAGCACTGCTGCCTCACAGCGTCAGAGACCCGGGTTCAATTCCCGCCTCAGGCGACTGACTGTGTGGAGTTTGCACGTTCTCCCCGTGTCTGCGTGGGTTTCCTCCGGATGCTCCGGTTTCCTCCCACAGTCCAAAGATGTGTAGGTCAGGTGAATTGGCCATGCTAAATTGCCCGTAGTGTTAGGTAAGGGGTATGCTTCGGCGGGGCGGTGTGCACTTGTTGGGCCGAAGGGCCTGTTTCCACGCTGTAATGTAATGTAATCTAATCTAATCTCTGCACTCTCTCCAGGGTTTTAACATCCTTCTGTAAATAAGGTGTCCATTACTCCAAATGAGATCTAACCAATGATTTGTAGAGGGTCAGCATCACTTCCTTGCTTTTATACTCTATCTCTCTATTTATAAACCCAAGGATTCTATAACAACTGTTTCACCTTGCCTGGTCACCCTCTGAGAATCATGTACATGAACCCCAAAGTCCCTCTGCTCCTGTATCTCCCTCAGTGTTTAGATTAGATTACCCACAGTGGGGAAACAGGCCCTTCGGCCCAACAAGTCCACACCGACCCTCTGAAGAGAAACCCACCCCCCTGCATTTACCCCTGACTAATTCACCTAACACTACGGGCAATTTAGCATGGTCAATTCACCTAACCTGCACATCTTTAGACTGTGGGAGGAAACCGGAGCACCCAGAGGAAACCCACGCAGACACAGGGAGAATGTGCAAACTTCACACAGACAGTTACCCGAGGCGGGACTTGAACCCGGGTCCCTGGCACTGTGAGGCAGCAGTGCTAACCACTGAGCCACCGTGCTGCCCCATTGATCATGTGTTGTACCATTGAGCCTGTATTATCTCTCCAGATTTCTTCTGCCAACACACATTACTTCCAATTTCTCTGCATTGATATCCATCTGCCAGGTGTCTGCCCATTTGGCCAACTTGCCAATGCCCCTCTGAAGTTACTCAGCGCCATCCTCACAATTCACTCTTCCCCCAGCTTGGTGTCATTTTCCTTAGAGAAAATAAGGTTATGAGGAGATTTGATACAGTTTGCTTAAAACCATCAGGGGCATGGACAGAACAGGTCAGGAGAAACTATTCCCAGTAGTATAAGGATCAACACAAGACAAAACAGATTTGATATAATTCCAAGAAACAACAGCAATAAGAGGAAAAACTTTATCATGCATCATGTGATTAATGTTCGGAATGGACTGCCTGAGGGTTTGGTGAAAGCAGATCCAACTGCTGCATTCAGGATAGATTGGTTTGTTATTTGAAAAGAAACAATATGCAGGGCTATGGGGAGAAGGCAAGGGAATAACAGCAGGTGAATTGCTCATTGCTAGCACAGATTTGACAGGCTGAATGGCCTACTTGTGTGCTGTGACTATTGTTTGATTTGGTGATATAAAATCTCTCACACGCACATAAACACACACATCTGGAAATCCTTGCAGTTGAAATCTGCAGGAAAGTCAAATTGGATTCAATATGTTAACTATGTTTCTCTCTCTCTCCACAGATGCTGTCAGACTTGCTGAGTTTCTCCAGCTTTTTCTGAATTTGTTTTAGATTTCAGGCATCTGCAGAATTGTGCCTTTACTTGCTTTCCTGTAATTTATATCTGGTAGAGAGATTTCACCATCAAAATTTAGTGTCTGGCTCAAAAATATTTATACAATGATAAAATAATCTCAAAATTGATATTGGCTACTTACTGACAGATGGTCACCAACATTTAATTTCAATATAACCACACTAAGAGGTCAGAGCCATTTGCTAAAGCACAGAAAGCAGTTTAGACCTTGAGTCCCCAAATAAAGACAAGAACTATTTTGTGAGTCATACGATCACTACAGTGACCTGGAGAGCTTCTTACCTCGGGAATGGGGATTCCTTGATCAAAGGCAATCAGTGCCTGACTGAGCTCGCCATCATAAGCGACTCAGAGAGTCATTTAGTCATTACCGCACGGAAACAGACCCCCTCAGTCCAACATGTCCATGCTGAGCAAGTTCCCAAACTGAACTAGTCCCACATGCCTGCATTTGACCCATATCGCTCTAAACATTTCTCATTCATGTATCTATCCAAATATCTTTTCAGTTTTGTAACTACTGCATCTACCACTTCCTCTAGCAATTGATTTCACATGTGAACCACCCTCTGTGTGAAAAATTGCCCCTCCGATCCCTTCCAAATCTTTCTCCTCTCACCTTAAACCTGTGCCCTTTGATTTGAACTCTCCTACCCCAGGGAAAAGGCCTTTTGCTATTCACCTTATCTATGCCCCTCATGATTTTATAAACTTCTGTAAGATCACCCTTCAGCCTCTGACGCTCCAGGGAAAACAGCCCCAGCCTGTTCAGCTTCTTCTTGGAATCCAATGCTCTAGTCTCAGTAACGTCCTTGAAAATCTTTTCTGCACCATTTCCAATTTAATACCATATTTCCTCTAGCAGGTAACCAAAACTATGCATAGTACTTCAAAAGTGGCCTCACCAATGTCCTGTCCAGCCACAACATGACGTCCTAACTCCTATACTCAATACTCTATCCAATGAAGGCAAGCATACCGAATACCTTCTTCACCACCACTTCCAAGGAACTATCTACCTGAACCCTTAGGTCTCACTCCCTTGTCCTTACTTCAGAACTAGGTAAAAACAATGACTGCAGATGCTGGAAACCAGATTCTGGATTAGAGTGGTGCTGGAAAAGCACAGCAGTTCAGGCAGCATCCGAAGAGAAGGAAAATCGACATTTCGGGCAAAAGTCCTTCTTCAGAACTCCCTGCCCCTCCACCCCTCCGCCCACCAACTCTTCCACCAACAGCCTCCCTTCTCAATGTCGACTTTCAATCGCAGTTGTGAAGTGAAATCAGCAGAATCAGCTGGACACCCTGGATTATTCAGTAAAATACTAGGGAGAGGCAATAAATGCTGATCCAGCAAACAACACATACATCCCACAAAGTGAACAAAAAAAAATCAGAATTTGATTCGCAACAAAAGAACACAGAACTGACAAACTTGACTGAAATCAGAAGGCATGCTGGGATGCTTACCAAGCTTTAATGTTGATTAAAGGTGCCGGTGTTGGACTGGGGTGGATAAAGTCTGAAGTCACATGACACCAGGTTATAGTCCAATAGGTTTATTTGAAATCTCTCTGCCTATTAATTCTATTCCTTTGCACTTCCCTCAATTTCACCTGACAAAGGAGCAGTGCTCCAGAAGCTTGTGATTTCAAATAAACCTGTTGGACTATAACCTGGTGTTGCGTGACGTCTTACAAGCTCCAATGTTACCACAGATATCATCAATGCTTCAGACTGTTGAAGGCTAACTGCTAAGTTCAAGAGACTTACATGGACAGAAAGACAAGATTATTAATGAAGATAAGTCATTACGATGATAGCTGGTTTTTTAAGCCATTAAAAAGAGTAAGGGGTGAAATATATGTGAGCTATCTTGCTGCATCAACAGGCGATGTGGACTTGTTGGGCCGAAGGGCTTGTTTCCACACTGTAGGGGAATCTAATCTGAGATGTAAAACAGCCATTTTGCAATCATTAGGAGACAGAATCAGAAGCAGTTCAAAGAGGATGTCCACAAATTAACCACTCAGTCCCCGGAAACAGAAGATTTATCATTTTGAGTTTCAAATCGCACTGTTGGACAAGCTTGAAGGCATCTCTATCGATAAGACTGTCTTAATGCCAATAAAGTCAATCATTAAGAAAAATGTTTCTGCCTTGAACAATTCTTGCTTCCCATACCAACAAGAGTGAGAATAAAACTCCACTCACTGTTTCCAGTGGGAATGAAAATTGGAAGGTTTCTGTAACAGGTAGCTGTCCCACATCTGGTTCTGATGAAAGATCATTGACCTGAAAAGATAATTGTCTTTCTCTCCACAGATGCGTATTTCTAACAATTTTTGTTTGTTGTTTTTGTTCTAGCTGACCCACATTGCTACTTTCATATCTGTCACCAAGTTGAAGTAGAACAGAGTTTCTATGTTATATTGTAAAGAAATCGCTTTATGATTTTATTACACATTCACATTTTAAATACATTGACTTTACTTGTGTTTGTCTGGTATAAGCAAAGCAGTAATAACATCATATTCATGAATAACAGAATTCCTACAGTATGGAAACAGGCCAAGGAGACAGCAGCTTTCCTAGCTCACACAGTGCTGCTGTGGGCCACTCTATTATGAAAGGGCTCTAATGCCAGAGGTCTAAGCTACTTGCTTATATCAGGCCAGAGGCCCATTTCAACACAAACATCCTGGTCAAAAGATGCAAATAGAAGCCAATAGAACTGGTCAGACTCTGCTCCAAGCACCTGTCAATCATTTCCACTGGCAGCAAGGTGGAAGATACTATCAAAGGGTCAGATTTGTATTCTGGCTTCCCAGTGAGGTACTCTGCATAAAGTAATCTTGGTGCGTGCCGGCTTTATTTCCCCCTTACCAGCCTCCATGATTACTAACCACAACCTCATCTCCCAATGCCCCAGTTATTATGGTTACTGTGGTGGTCTGCCTGCTTAGACATTCATCTGTGGAAATGTATGACATTGTCTGCCTGATATCTCTGTAAGAGCCCTCCAAACTTAACAAGGGCAAGGTCTTAAAATTTTAGGAGTTCTGAGGATGGGTTACCGGACCCGAAACGTTAACTCTGATTTCTCTTCACAGATGCTGCCAGACCTGCTGAGCTTTTCCAACAACTTCTGTTTTTGTTTCTGATTTACAGCATCCACAATTCGTTCAGTTTTTCCTTAAAATCCTAAGGTTCACCTCACCTGGTCCAGGAAACTAACCAGCAGTTGCATTCCCCCAATCAGCCAGAAAATTGAAAATGAAAATTTTGGGAAATTTTTAAAGCTGTATTTTAAGCTGTTTTGAAAATGTCATATGCAGTAAATAAATGATGACATAAAAACAAGCTAAGAAAACTGTATTATAGGGAAAAACATGGAAATACAATAAATCTTATGAATCTATAATGAACGGCATGGCCTGTGAGAGTTAGGGAAAATGATTAAAGCTGAAAATCAAAAGCAAATCCAAACAAAATCAACACAGAGCAAGCAGAAAAGGTGGCTACTCATCCACCCCCCACAACCCCTCCATCCCCTTCCCTAACCTCCCAGTCTTGGTTTGGACAATCAGGTGTCTGGATAGGTTTCTTCTTGTGAACATAAGGCAATGAAAAATGACAAATGGTTAGAAGTTGCGGGGGGGGGGACACCAAAGCAGGATTGCAGCAACAACACGATTAGCTTACACGCTAAAAAGAAAGTTTTATTAGTGAAGTGGGTGACGAACTCTGAGAGAAAGTGAACAAATCGGTCAGTAGGAATAAGCAGTATTTTACAAACATAATGAGGTGCAGTTCACTAGCATGAGCTGATTTATCCTCTTTATAAATACACGGTCCCATAAAAGACACTATGCCCTGTACATCAGCTATGCAAGCTAATTCATTGATGTGGAGTTGATATTACCTTTATTGTATACCCTTTGTCAGGAACAAGAACCTAATTGGGAGATACATCTAAGGGCAAACCTTCAAAATAAGGATCAGGTTTGTGCAGTTTTTTTAATACTTTGCCTCCTTTAAGTGATTCCCTGTAGAAGTAGAGCAGGGAATGGTCAGAGTACGTTTGATGTTCATTTACTCTTGGAATATAGGAAACACAACAGCCAATTCGAATATAGCCAAGTTCTCATAAACATCAATGGAGTAAATGGTTGGCTTGTGCTTTAGTGAGAGCAGCAGTGAAAGCTTTGTGGTTCATTATTTTAATAGGATCATAGAATCGTATGGATCTCATCTGAAATACAGCACTGCCACCAATGCACCATTCAATTCTGAACTGAAATGTCAGCCTCAGAATCTGTACTTAAGTCTTTGGAGTGGGGCAAAACCTTGTGACTCAAATGAATGACTGCTAACATTTGGGCACTGCTGACAAAGACTCCTGCCCCCTAGATAGTGAGTTTTGAGATCAGGGAAACTCAGATGGGTGACTGAGGAAGGAGGTATTAGGTGATGGGGCAAGGCAGGAGAGTTGTCAGCAAAGAAAAGGACATGATTGGATAAAGGGTGAAAGAGGGGTCGGACCTTGCAACAATTACAATCACCAGGGAGAGGAAAATTCTTAGAACTAAAAGCTGTCCTAATGAAATTCATTTTGAGTCTTAAAAGAAGTGGCTACTGAGATAGTGGATGCATTGGTTTTAATCTTCCAAAATTCTGACAGATGGTAAACTGAAAACGTGAGTCTCAATGGAATGAGGCAGAGTCAAAATGGTTTTGTGAAAGGGAGATCATGTTTAACTAATTTGAGATAGTTGAGGAAACTAGAAGCAACATGGATAAAGGGGAACTTGTGCATGTGGTGAATTGAAATTTGCAAAAGGCTTTTAACAAGATAAAACATTACTTGACAAAATTAAAGCTCATGGATTAATGGGTAATATATTGGCATGAATAGAGGATTGGTTAGCTAATGGGAAAGAAAGAAGAGGCATAACTGGTTTATTTTTGGGTTTGTATGATTAAGGGGATTTATTAGATTAGATTTATTAGATTACTTACAGTGTGGAAACAGGCCCTTCGGCCCAACAAGTCCACACCGACCCGCCGAAGCGTAACCCACCCATACCCCTACATTTACCCCTTTACCTAACACTACGGGCAATTTAGCATGGCCAATTCACCTGACTTGCACATCTTTGGACTGTGGGAGGAAACCGGAGCCCCTGGAGGAAACCCACGCAGACACGGGGAGAACGTGCAAACTCCACACAGTCAGTCGCCTGAGGCGGGAATTGAACCCGGGTCTCTAGCGCTGCGAGGCAGCAGTGCTAACCACTGTGCCACCGTGCCGCCCACGGAGTTCCAGAGGAATCAGTTCAGTTGCCTCACTTATTCAAAGTCTAACTTTGTGACTTGGATGAAGGGACTATGGTTGCTACATATGCTGATGATACAATGATAGATAATAGTGTAAAGTGGGAAAAGGGCATAAGGAATCTGCAAAAGGATAGGAATAGGTTAAGTGAGTGGCCAAAACATCTGGCAGATGGAACATAATTTGGGAAACTATGAACTTATCAACTTCAGCAGGAAAATTAAAACTACAGCATATTATTTAAATGGAGAGAGATACTCTGAGGTACAAATGGATCTGAATGCCCTGATACATAAACCATCAAAGGTTAGTTTGCGTGTCCAGCAAGTGATTAGTAAGGCAAATAAAATGCTATCATTTATTGCAAGGAGAACAGAATATAACAGTATGAATACTTTGCTATAGTTAAAAAAAGGGGTATTGGTGAGACCCACATTTAGATTATTGTGAACAATCTTCATCTCCTTATTTAAGAAAGGACATAATTGCATTAGTAGCAGTTCAGAGAAGGTTCATTCAACTGACTCCTGGGATGAAGAGGTGATCTTATGCGGAAAGGTTGCTTAGGTGGACCTGTAACCATTGAAGTTTAGAAGAATGAGAGATTAACTCTTGAAACAGATAAGGACCTGAAGGGACTTGACAGGATCCAAGCTGAAAAAGTATTTCCATTTGTAAGGGTGTCGAGAACCAGGGGAGACAGTTTAAAAATAAGAGGCCTCTCATTTATGATGGAGATTGGCATAAAAGCTTTCTTCCAGAGACCTTGTGGAGGCAGGGTCATTGAATACTTTAAGGGCAGATTTAGGTAGATTCTTGGCTAACAAGGGAGTCAAAGGTATCAGGGGCATCAGGAAAGGGGTTGAGACTATCACCTTACTCCTCTGAATCTTCAGTTTACATAAGGAATCACATGTGTCTGGTCTGCCAAAACCTCAATAGGACAAGCACAGCCATGGCAACACTTGTGATTCCTTCTTACTGGGATGGGTAATAATCCCCAACTGACCTACAGAATGTGCTGTTCCCGCCCAAGGACTTGCAATATGTAAATTTGGTAAACCTGCCAACATCGGTGAGGTTGCTTCTGGTTTTAGTAGAACCTAAAGTGCCAGCATTTCATTTAATAATTTTACACTTGTGCAGGTAATTCTAGTTATTTCTGTTTTGGATCACTCTGTGTGACATACTCTTTCCCTTATCAAAGATGTCTATCTATCAATCGTTTGTCATTCTTATTCTGTAAATGGCATCTGGGGCTTCTAGTCAATGGCCTTTAGTGATGCAGAATTGTTGCTTTTTGAAGATGGAGCTTAGTCGCCATTTATTACACCACTTTGTTAGTAGATATAAGACCGTAAGAAACAGGAACAGGAGTAGGTAAAAACAAGGACTGCAGATGCTGGAAATCAGAGTCTAGATTAGAGTAGTGCTGGAAAAGCACAGCAGGTCAGGCAGCATCCGAGGAGCAGGAAAATCGATGTTTCGGGCAAAAGCCCTTCATCTAGGAACAGGAGTAGGCCATTCGGTCCCTCGAGCGTGCTCCACCATTCAATAGGATCATGGCCGATCCGACATTCCTCACATCCACTTTCCTGCCCTTTCTCCGTAACCCTTTGATTCCGTGACTGATCAAGAATCTAACTCAGCCTTCAAAACAAAGGAGGGTCAGATACTGAACTGGCGGGCCTGTCACTACTGCTGTTCCTCCAGATAATAACCTCCTTGTCCTTTCTCCCGTCAGTAAGCAAACCTGACACCAGATGATACCACAGCGATCTTGAAAATAGAAAGAGGCAGTTCTGGCTTCAGAATTGAAAGAATCATTGAATTAAGCATAAAGCAAGAAAAAAGAGAAACCCTCATTTGTCTGAGAATGAGAAAGGACCTGTTGAAAGAGACAAGATGTGGCAGAACCTTTTATTTGTCGCAACAACAATGTACACCCTGAAACGACACTAATGTGCTTTAACAAAGATGCCACTGCCCATGCAATATAATGTCAAAAGTATTCAATTCCTTGCAATCCCGACTGTCAAATTATAGCTATGGCGACTTCTGTGCAATTATCCCTTTTTCCAATAAAACCATGATAATAAATACTTTGCGGCCACAACATATTTAATGATGAGTTAAGATAAAAGAGTCAGGACCACAAAACTGAAGAAACAGGGGTGCATGGAAATCAAAAACTTAAGAGTTAAGTTTTAACTGACATGTCAACAGTGATATCTTCCCTATTTGAAGAATGAATACTAATAAATCGCTTTTAGTCACTCACAAGGACTTGAAGCTAGGCTTCCTCAACTTTGGCCACTTTCGATGCTGCTGTTCCCTGGCAACCAGGTAGCAGGAACAAAAAGAGGCAAATATCAATCAGTTAGATTTTAAAGATAAGATTAAATTAGGTACATACATCATTTTGAGTTTATGTAAATATCCTGATTTATTTTAGATTGTTTTCAGTAGAAAGTGTTTTAAATAGAAAACCTGTAATTGAACTCTTTATTTTTAGGATGGGATGATTTAACAAGCATATAAAATCATTACTTTTCTCTTGCCATCTATTTGAAAAGTCTTAAATTCAGAGCACATATTTCCCTTAATTCTCAATCTTTGTAGGCAATACACTGAAAAGTCTCCCAGTCTCTGGAAGCACTTCTATCACTTCAAGATCTTTCTGCACTTCATTCCATTTTGTTACTGGGAGATCAGATGATGTCTTCTCCCCAGGTCTATACCATGTTTTTATGACGCTAGTTCCCAGAGTTGTTGGGGAATGGCCCTGTGTGATTTGTGCCAAATAATTGTGCTGTCTCTCGTGAAACTGCATGGAACAGTTTCATGAACTGTTCTGTCAAGCTGTGGAACTTATTGAGCTTATACTAGATGCAAACTCACACTATTCATCAGTGAAAGTTCATATTTTTCAGACATTTAGTAAATTCATTTTCTAAGATATCCTTCAAGATGTGAAAGACAATGTGAAGCTTGCAAATTATAATTAGACAAAAGGTTACCAAAATAAGAGAATCAAGAAAGTGGATTACATGAGAAAAATTATTAAAAACTTCTAGCATTAATGATTCAATGTTTTTACAAATAGAATTATTTCAAGGTGTTTCCTGAACCCACTTTACATAAGCACAAGTACTGTTAAAAAATTCCAACTGGTCTGGATATTACTGTAATGGTGCACAAATTGTACTCAAAATTGCTCTAGTTTTCTGAAATTATTATTGCATTACTTGTATACTCATAAACACAAAATCTTTTGTGAACCAGTACAATTGGGCAGCACTTCAGAAAGTAATCGTATTTTATTCTTTTTGCATTAAGGAAATCACCTGATACTTTAAATGTATTAAACTGGTGCAATTTTATGAATACCATTGAAAATATGTTCATCCAAACAATTAAATATTGTTTACCAGTTGTAACTTTTTTTAAAGTGACTGAAAAAGACTATAAAAGATGTATATAAAGCTATTTACTTGTTACATTGGTGTACTATATTCAATTCCTTCATAATTTATTTGATATATTTAACACTTTAAAAAATTATCCAGTGTGTGTTACACCTCAAACTGCTTGATTTTAAGAGACTCATGTAAGGTCTGTACACTGGGCAATGAGAAGAAGCACTGCCATAATAATTAAGTCAATCAATCTGATTGATATTGTGCGTTGGCAAGCCTCCCAATTCCACACTTCTTATGTCAGTGCAAAAGATTGCAGAAACTGGATACTCATAATTTCGACTTGAACTTTGTTGATCTTTTTAGGAGAACTGCCAATGAAAACTAGCAGGAACTATACCTCGTGGATGTTCAGTTTTTCAGTTATTACAATGTTGGTTAATGCGTGTGATCTGATTTAGTATGTGAATATTCATGTGTGCTTTCAAATGTGCATTTGCACAACAGTTTTGGGGAATCAAATGATCTTCAGTTTGAAATCATTCCCATCTTCATGGAATAGTATATCTGAACTGGATTGCAACAAAAGTAAAATATTACATTCCCTGTGGTACCCAAAAAGCAGAGTTAAGTCAAACAGATGATCTGAAATGAGATTCAGCCGTTATTTGTTAAAGGATGAGTTGACATGCACCAAGGAATGCTGAGTGCACAAAATCTAATGCAAAAGCTTCAATGGGCCAGCTCATGCAATCGGTTGGAAAGAAAGCTGATTAAGAGAATAAAAAGTATGGATACCTGTGCTGATCAAAGCTTCCTCCATCTTTATTTCCTGATTAGGAAAATACAAGAGTAATTTTTGTTAATATTTTTAGAATGGTAAATCATTCACAAATGTATTTTTCCATGCACTACCTGAAGAATAATGTGATATGGTTAAAATAGAAGAGGAGAAAGTAACTTTTGACACAAGAATTAACCAAGCCAACATGGCTGGGACACCTAGAATAATATAGGAAAAAAAACTGTTTTACATCATTGAAAGCTTGTTAAATTAGGAAGGTAAGCTTCTGTAGACACTTTATTAGACAATGGAAATGTTTAAAAGACTACAGGGATAGATTTTGAACTTGTGTGCAAGTGTAAAATGAATGATAGCAAATTGGCAACCTGTTATGTTTTATTTTCTTTGATGCCAACAGGTTAGAAATTGGGGGAGGTATAACATGGTCTGATGATTATTTTGTTGTCTATCTATACTTCCTTCTAAATTCAAAATGATTCCTTATGACACTCGTACCTGTGTTTTCAATATTAGCTTCTCTACAAACTTAATGCTGTTTTTAATATTACATTAACTTTAGATTTCACTACTGTCACTTCAGAAGCTTGCAAATACTTGACAACTAAATTCAGCTGTGTGGCTTTGTGCAAGTAACATTTTTGTTCTCAATTTCCAGAAAGCAAGGATTATCCACATCTCATCTAAAGGCAGGGAATTAACCCACCTAGCTATTACATGCTGAAGTATTTCCTGCTACAGTATGTATTTCCTCCCAAAGGAAAGTGGTTCCCCTGGGTCAACCTGCTCAATTGTTCTGTCTAACTATGCCATTGTTTCATCAAAGAAAACATACAGGGAAAAGGTCTGTTCAGGTTAAGTATAGCTGCAGCCTATGTGTGGATGACTAACAATTTTTTTTAGATTAGATTCCCTACAGTGCAGAAACAGGCCCTTTGGCCCAACAAGTCCACACCGACCCTCTGAAGAGTAACCCACCCAGACCCATTTCCCTACTAATGCACCTATCACTATGGGTAATTTAGCATGGCCAATTCACCTGGACCTGCGCATCTTTGGATTGTGGGAGGAGACTGGAGCACCCGGAGGAAACCCACGCAGACACAGGGAGAATGTGCAAACTCCACACTGACAGTTGCCTGAGGCTGGAATTGAACCCAGGTCCCTGGCGCTGCGAGGCAGGAGTGCTAACCACTGAGCCACTGTGCAGCCCCCCCACCCCCCTCTGTTGATGCCCCCCCCCCCCTTTAAAGAGGATAGTTGATTTATTGGGCAGAGTAGAGCCTATTTAACTCAGAATTCCTGACAGTATGGTGACAAATATTGAATTTGAGTCATCAAGTGTGCATATTGGGAAATCTTCTAGATTAATGCATCACAAGTCTGTTCTAAAATCAGTAATCAATACAAAGATTGGTTGTAAACGGTTACTTTCTTGGGTCACGTCAACCTTCTTAATGGTTTAAAAAAGTCTTCAAAATCAGTTTTAAACCTAAAGTAAACAATCATTCAGAACCTCTCTGAAATGTACAGATGAGTCACAAAGTGAAAGAAAAGTATGTGAATTAGGATACAATTGGGTTACATAGAAACAAGTAAAATCAAATTAAAATTAAAATTGATAACCTTACGAAAACAAAATGGGAGTGGAAGGCTTCAACCGCTTCAAGTGAAGAAACACAGAAATGGAATGATAATCATCATTTTCTTTTGTATAAATGCATTTTATCTTTGTGGTTTTGTAGCTTAAGGCTAATATTAGAGATTTTCTAGACATTTAAATAGCTTTATTGTAGCAGTACAATTTTTTAAAAAAACTTGCATCTATTTAGTAGCATTCACTTAAAAAGGCAGAGCAATATAGATAATTAAATACTTTTTTTCTGAAGTGCAGGGATTGTTGTCTGAAAGATAAAACGTAGCAGTCAATCTCTGATAGAAATAACTCCACAGCAGCCAGATAATTAAGAATGTTGAGCAGGACACCAAAAGAATTCTCCAAGTTTTCTTCAACTAATGACATCTGATCTCGCAAGACAGCAAGATGAATCTCACTTTAACACTTCATCCACAGCTCAAGGCTCCTCCCTGCCTTAGATAATGTGAAGCAGGAGTTCAGGCCCACAGCCATGTTATATGAACAGGAGTGCTGTCAACAGCACTTGAAATTGCACTGTGCAATATTAATGTGCTCTTTCAGTGCCATTTTAATACTGGCTTGTTCCATTCAAATATATTATTCACGCCATTGACAATCAAAAATGAACCTATTTCAAGTAAGTGTGTTTGTACCCAGGTAAGACAGGTGAAAGAATTTTCTATGAACCCATTAGGCATTTGATTGCTAACGTAGTGTAATTTCAAGATTCTGCCTATTGTTTTAATTTAGTGGTGCGCCAGATAAACATTTAAACAGCAAATTCTGCATTTGCTGACAGTCTAAAGATGAAAAATAAATGATTTGTCAAAAAGGTAAAGATAAAATCAAAATTTGTGCTAATTTTAATTTCTTAACTGGAATTTTTAGAGAAGTTATATATAATGTTTCTATAGTCATTAGCTCTCTACCTACTAACTCAGCTTTTGATAATAATCAATGTTAAAATGCTATTGAATAAGTCAGAAATTGGATTGCTTTGGAAAATGAAAGCCAAAATGCACATTTTCATGACAGACAGAAAATCAATTGACTTAATATCCTGAATAAACTTGATGGGCTGCCCTATCGAAAGCCGCATGCTAACAAATTCTATACTGGACTCTCAGTATTGGAACAACTTGATGAAAATGTAAATTTTACAAAACCTTTCAGTAGTGTTGTAAAAATTCTATCCATTTTAAACAACTGTGATCTAAATATGCTGTTTCTCATGAAGATTTTATCTGACAAAATGTGAAGGGATGTGGCCACATATGATTCACTAATACAAGAATACTATTCCAAGCAAGCAACACAAACCAAATGTTTTCTTTGACAACTGTTAACAACAATAGCAGAAATTCAATTTTCTGTCATAATTTTTCTACAACTAAATGAGGTTTCCTAATGCCGAGAGTTCAGGATAATCGCTGTATATTTTCACGTCTGAAAATTACCTGATTCCACACCCTTGGCCCGTGGAGTGCATTGCCTGTGTCCTTGGCAACTTCTCAGCTCCATTAACTGAATGTGCAACTGATTAAGAACTTCTCGTTCTACCATGTGTACTGTATTCGTCAGCTGAAATCACAAAATCAAAACAGATCAGCCTTCTGTGTTTATGGGGAGGCTTTTGGATGATGCACTTTTCAATAACATTGTGATATATACTATGACAGAAGCAAGAACTGATCTGTTGAGTTTAGATAGCAGGGTACTTGTTTGGTGATAACATTCAGAGTACAAGTAAGGCTGAATGTAGTCTGCAGCAGAAGGTAAAAGGCACATTGCAGTGTCACAGGGCCAACATTTATTGTCCATACGGCAATGAAGAGTCAGCCATGTTACCATTGGTCTGGAATCATATGTAGCAGAGACACTTACTTCCCAAAAAAGGAACTGACAAACAAGATGTGTGTTTCCCCAACAACCAATTCATTATTAGATAGCTAATTTCAGATTTTTATTTAAACTCAAACATCATCATCATCTGGCATATGACCCCAGGTGCTAGGCATTAGCTGGGTCTCTAGATTAATAGCACAGTGTTTATCCCACTACGCCATTACCTGCTCACGTTTCAGTGACAGTGACATGTGCCGCTGATGAAGGGTCTGGGTGGGGGCAGCTGCAAAGCCCAGTGCAAAAAGGGAGACTGTACCGGGAGTAGGGGGATAAGGGGAACCCTGCACAGGGGGCTGGGGGAGTGGGGTGAATGGGAACAGAGCTCTGTACTGGGTGCTGGGGGAGTCCTGGAGTGGGAATGAGAGGAGCTAACTCATCAGCTACCTTCACTCTTGCAGGATTTTGGTGAGGTGAAATCAGATGTGTGCTAATCAGACTAGGTTAACGCAGGTCTGAAACTAGTGTATTAATTTGGATAGTCATGTGCCTTTTGGAGAGGTACTTCCTTTATGTCTGGTCCTGGTACACTTTATGGAAGGTAAATTGCCCTCTGGGGAAGTTAAGGGATGCTTTTGGAGGGATTGAGTACCTTTTGGAATTGTTACAAGTATACATGGATATGCATGAGAGATGAATAAACTCAGTGGGACATCAAAGTGTGAATGGGACCTGTCAAGACTGTCAAGGGATTTAAAACTCCAGTCTTTTTAATCTTTCAAACAAAGTTTGGAAAGATAAATAAATGATTTCCCTCCATTTCATTTCATCTGTTGTCATGGGTCTAAGGATTTCCATTACTTCATTAATGCTACATATCTGATTTCCCAAGGATCCATTGTCACAATGGGGGGGCCTCCATTTCGCATTTCTTTTTCCCGGTACAACTAGTTATGGGATTTGGGACAATGAATTCCAATGCTTATTGTTTATTTTTATAAAATTTTATTGAAGAGAATAAAATTGAAATGATGAATAGCAGTGTTTTTCTCAGGATCGAGAAAAGTGCAATGCACTTATTTTATCTTATGAAATTTTATTTTCTAACCTGTAACATAGGCCCCGAGGTTTACCCATGGTATAAACATGAGTTGGCCTGTAAAATAGATGTTTATTTATATATAAACAATGTGTAGGGCTTGAGAAAAGGCAGGAGATTAACCATAAATTACAATGCTTAGACAGCTAGTACAGAAAGTAAGGGCAGAATGGTCTCCTTGTGCACTGCAATAATTCTACAATTCTGATTCTGTAAGAGATAGGGTAAAGGGGGGTGGGTTGGGGCCATGGATTGGCATAGGTGCTACAAAGGGCCAGTGGTGAGGGCCATGCATATTTTTAAAGTGAGAGGAGAAAGATTTAAAAGGACGTGATGTGCAACTCCTTTCCACAGAAAGTGGTTTGTGTGTGGAATGAGTGTCCAGAGGCAGTGGTGGATGCGGGCACAGTTATAACATTTAAAAGGCTGTTAGATAAGTACATGAATAAGAAGTGTTTGGGGCAATATGGGTCAAGTGCAGGCAGGTGGGATGAGTTAAATTTGGGATTATGGTCGGTATGGACTGGTTGGACCGAAGGGTCAGTTTCAGTGCAACACGACTCTTTGGGAAAAAGGGCATCATTTTGTGTGTCACATTTTGTTAAATCCTTCTCAAATATCTGTAGATAACCCCTGACATTTTCCAGAATAATACCTGATGTCCAAGCGTTAAATTATGGGTGGGTAATTATATGAGCTAGGGTTGTGTTCTCTGGAATTCAGAAGATTACCACAGGTACCCAGGAACAGGAGCAGGCCATTCAGCCCCTCAAGCCAATTAGCCATTCAATGAGATCAAGAGGCAGAGAGAGGATGGATTGACTGAAACTGTTCCTGCTGGTTAGGGAATTGAGGATGGAGTAGCAGAGTATAAAAACTGGAGTCAGATCTTTTTAGGAGTGAAATAAGTAAACATTCAGCATACAAAGGATGCTGTAAGTTTGGAATGTGCAAATATTACATGGTTTAGACAACTTGCACATCTTTTTGGTATATTAAATACCTGACCTGGAACCTAAGACTGGTCAGTGGTCAGGCATATGGTGGTTGGTAATTCTGACGCATCTCACTTCTAGAAGTACGATAGCCCCATCACACCATAACAGTTTCAAACATAAATCGAAGAAATAGCCTTGCCAGTTTTGTTGTCTCATAATTATTGCAATTTTTGATTCCATTGGACAAAAAAAAACCCTCCTTACTTGATATGGATCACTGTTCATGTCAAAATACTCAAGGAAACCTGTAGCAAATTCGCAGAAGAGGATGTTGTGAGTCTCATTGATGGTTCGCAAACACCAATAAGTGTTATTGTTAGAACTTGTACAAGCACAGAAGGATCCTACTGTAATGAAAGGGAAAAGCCTTTTTTCAGGTTAAACAAGAAAACAGCAACGATTATGGTAAAATCCATCATATGGCGGGATCATGAAATAGATAGTTGTGGATTTGCTGCCTCATAATCTTATAATCTTTCATGATGTCCCTTTCCATTGAGGGCAGAGCAATATAATGGGTACATTGCCCACTACAAGGTACACATCCACCAATGTTAGATGTTATCCCCAATATAAACTCCCAATGAGAAAATTCCTGTTGTATAGATATCCTTTGCGTTCAGAATCACTCCATCAGGATCTTTTAAAAGTCAAACATGCATAAACAGTCATGAGTCACACAATTGCATTTTATTCACAACTTATTTAAGCGCAGGAAAGTGAGATTGATGAGGTAATCAATCTGGACTGTATTGATGGAGCCATTAAGATTTAACGATAAGTTGAATTGAAAAGAATTTCTCTTCATTGGTTTGCAAAACCAATTTTTGCTTATTTATAAACATAAAGATGCCTTGCTGTGACAGACCTGAAAACCCGGCCATAGATGATCAGAGCAATGTGTGATCCAAAACAACTCATAGTATTTGTATAGCAGAGAGGGTGCACTGATACAACTGGACAGCCCAATAGTGTTACATTGCACATAATGCAGAGTAAATGCTGGCAACAAGCCACAACACATCATTAACATTGGAAGTAACAGCTAAGCCTGCCTAAAGACTGCCTCTGGGACACCCAGAGGTTTCATTTGATAAACTTTTACTGTTAACTGCCCACCCAGCCTTTCTTCTCTAACACTATTATTGAAGAAATAATAAGTAAAAGACAAAAATATTGTTTCTGTACCCCAGTGGTCATGCAGGTTGATAACATCACGGTCAACAATAAAAAACAAAGAACTGCGGGTGCTGTAAATCTAAAACAAAACCAGAAATTGCTGGAGAAACTCAACAGATCGAGCAGCAAGTGTGGAGATAGAAACTGAGTTAAAGTTAACAGATTTCAGATTCTGTTCAGAAAAACAATATTTTGGGCTTTATAAATAGAATGCAAAAGAGAGATTTATTGTGCAACATAATTATTAGGGCAGTGAGTTTTGGGGAGGTCTACAATAGAGAAAAAAAAATTAAGACCACAGATATTGTCCAGTGTGGATTTAGGAGGGTGGCCCAGGGATGGATATTGTAATTCGAGAGAAAGGAGCATGAAAACAGAAGTAGACTGAACAGTCCCCTCAAGCCTGGTCCAACAGTCCATTAGATCATGGTTGATCTATATGTCACATCCATGGTAGCATAATCTTAGAATGAGGACCAGACCTTTAGGAGAGATGTTAGGAAGCACTGCTATTGACAAAAGGGGATAGAGTTTTGGAATTCTTTTTCACAAATGGCAATGGATGCTGGATTGGTTGATAGTTTTAAATCCAAGATACATTTTTGCTAAGCAAAGGGACTAAGGGATATGGGCCAAAGGCAGGTAAATGGCGTTAGGCCACAGATCAGCCAAAATCTCATTGGATGGTGGAATAGACTCGAAGGGCTGAATGGCCTACTGCTACTCCTATGTTCCATGTATCCTGGTAGTCTGTCTAAATATAACCTACAATGTGATAGCTTTAAGTTATTGTTGTTTCAAAATGCAATTTAAGGGAGAGGAACAGTCACTGCTTACCTACTGACTGCTTATATGTGCTGTTTAACCATATAGACATTGACAGACTGTGGCGTTGTTGCCCAATCCAAGTCACTCAGTGATTGAGGAACCTGGCATTGGAAAGGGGGTGGTGTTGAAGGCCAGCCCCTGCCACTCACCTATCCTCACCCCATAACATCCCTCCCACCAACATTCACCTGTGACCTAGGATGCAGTAATGACTCCAACATTTGTGTAAGCCAATGGGCATCACACAGGTCCCTTCCATGTTGGCTGTCAATGCATCTCCATTTAAATAGCCAAACTAAGCGATCAGTAGAGAAGTATTTGCTTCTATGGGAACTTGCCCATTTCACGCCCTCTGTTCGCTGCTGCATTAATAACATAGTATGATGCCCTTAAATTGGTATTAAGAAGCACCTCAAGAGATGGCAAGAAAGTAAGGGCAACCACCTATATGCCCACCTACAGATTTAATCAGGACAGGGGTGGGAAGGCAGCACATTCACTGATGCTCCCCTACTTCCATCTGATTAACTGCCCTGGTCCACCAACCCTGAGCAAGGCAATAAATTATCTCAAATTCCCACTCAGGAGGGAATGTGTTGAGGATCCAGTCCAAGATTTACCTCCTAGAAAACCCTAGTGACAAACACAAAATAAAGCCCCTGCTTACAGTTCCAGTAAGGTGGTGTTTGCCAGTGCTCGTTATTGTGTGTGAAGCAGGTCAGGCCAGGAAGGCTGCAGTCATCACCCTTTCTCAAGCGCTTCTTTATTTTACGATCCTTCTTCTTTCTCCGATTCTCCTTAAACAGTTGCAGTTTACTGTCTACCTCTTGAGCCACTTCCCTGAAAAGATTAAGTACGGGCGTTAGAGTCCAGTTAGTTATTTCATAATCAGAGATACACTGATGGAACAGCGGAGGTAGGGTATGTAACATCAAGCTGATCCAATAATGTAATGGATTCAACTTACATCTCTTCATGACTATCTTGGACAATTATTTTTGAAATGTGAACTCTGGTTTTTCAGAGTGGTGCAAATACAACATGGAGGAGCCTGAGGAAATGAGAAGCACCCATGATGGTGGCAGCACAAAGTCCCGGTCCTTCACTTGACTGTATTCCAGAATGAATGCTTGTCCAATGGGAATAACTATACAGCGAGGATGGGAATGGAAGCGAAGGAAGGCTGCAGGATACCACAGTAGGCCATGATCCAAGGTTCCCTTGTGGAGATAAGCATTCCTTCCCCTCGGATTGACACGGTAACCAAAAATAAATTACTTATACCATAGCTGGGCCTCTGCTGACCATCACCGCAGATTTTATTGTCGATGTTGGATACGGGCTGGGCAACAAGGAGCACCAGGCCCAAGAACATCAGCAAAGTGACACTTGAAAGTAATTTGATGAGAAGATTTGATTTGCAAGAAAAGGAGTAGGAGGTTATCTTCAGCCCTCATTAAGAAACGTTGAGTCTACCCATCCCATGAATCCCCACAGTGAACACATGCAGCTCCCACCCATCAGGCTTGCAGGTTTCGAGTACAAGTTGGGCCTGAATTGTGTTAATAATATTGAAGATTTAAAAGGACTTGGTCCTCATGTTAGGGGAATTCCCATTATTTCACTGACCTCTCACCTTGGGTTAAAAAAGAATTATTGACGCTGAGAAGGAATCTAGTGGGTGAGCCAGTTAGTTTTCACACCTGGAACCTGTGGGTGACTTCACTCCAGGGACATGTGTATTCTCTATCAGTATTTAGAGTCCTATTCTAAGTGAACTTAAGTAATATTCCAACTGGCTATGTGCTTACCACAAAATAATCCATCACTTAGCAAGACCTAACACCTCAGAATGCCTGTTTGGAAAGCGATAAGATATTGATTGAAAAGGCTGGCCTTCCAATGTGTTTTGGATAAAAGTTTCATCTATATCTGCCCAATATAGATATAATATTGTTTGTTGCTGACAATGGATAAAAAATCATGGTTTTGTCCCCAAGTCATGCACTGTTCAAAGAAAAACATTCTCCATTACGAAAATGAGAGCATAATGTGATTAAACTCATAAACAGGCCGGAGAACAAGTTCCAAGCAAATATTGAGTAAAAATGATTTTCTCTAATCTCTTATCAAAACTGTAATCACTGTGAATGTATGAGACAGATTGTCACCTACCTGAAGGGATGGAGATGATTGTTCTTGCTCTTCAGTTTCCCTTGGTTTCTCATTCCTTTGTCCCTACTAAAATAACTAGATTAAATAGAAATTATTCATTATGGCATTCATTATAACAGCATTAGCATTTACGGCTACTATTAGAAATGAACAAGGAGGGAGGTGCTGTTATTTTTCTCCAAGGTCATTTGCTTAGAATTTCTGTTCTTGTCTTGCTGAGGAGTACCTCCATGTCCCCCAACCCTCAGGTTGAACACATAGACTCATAGAGTCATAGAGATGGACAGCACAAAAACAGACCCTTCAGTCCAACCCGTCCACGCCGACCAGATATCCCAAACCAATCTAGTCCCACCTTCCAGCACCCGGCCCATATCCCTCCAAACCCTTCCTATTCATATACCCATCTAAATGCCTTTTAAATGTTGCAATTGTACCAGCCTCCACCACTTCCTCTGGCAGTCCATTCCATACACGTACCACCCTCTGCGTGAAAAAGCTGCCCCTTAGGTTTCTTTTATATCTTTCCCCTCTCACCCTAAACCTATACCCTCTAGTTCTGGACTACCCCATCCCAGGGAAAAGACTTTGTCTATTTATCCTATCCATGCCCCTCATGATTTTATAAACCTCTGTTATCCCTCAGCCTCTGACACTCTAGGCCCAAGCCTATTCAAACTCTCCTTATAGTCCAAATCCTCCAACCCTGGCAACATCTTGTAAATCTTTTCTGAATCCTTTCAAGTTTCACAACATCTTTCCAATAGGAAGCAGACCAGATTTGCACACAATATTCTAAAAGTGGCCTAACTAATGTCCTGTGCAGCCACAACATGACCTCCCAGCTCCTGTACTCAATACTCTGACCAATAAAGGAAAGCATACCAAACGCCTTGTTCACTACCCTATCTACCTGTGACTCCACTTTCAAGGAGCTATGAACCTGCACTCGAAGGTCTCTTTGTTCAGTAACACTCCCTAGGACCTTACCATTAAGTGTATGCACTAACAAGTTCAAGAACAGCTTCTTCCCTGCCATTATTAGAGTGTTGAGCGAACCTAATTTTAAGTAATGTTGATTTTGCTTTGTGCACTTCCTGTGAAGCTGTAACCTTGTATGCCTCATTCTGCCCAAACAACCAATGATCTGTATGTTTTTCTTTGCTATGATGCGCCTGTAGTGCTTGCAAAACATGCGACTACTCCCTCCCCCACTCCGCCAAAGACATGCATGTCTTGGGCCACCTCCACCGCCAAATTCTAGCCACCTGATGCCTGGAGGAAGAACGCCTCATCTTCTGCCTTGGGACTCTCCAACCAAACTAGAGTATGGGCGGCACGGTGGCACAGTGGTTAGCACTGCTGCCTCACAGCACCAGAGACCCGGGTTCAATTCCCGTCTCAGGTGACTGTCTGTGTGGAGTTTGCACGTTCTCCCCGTGTCTGCGTGGGTTTACCTATCACCATCACCCACCACCTCCCCCTACCTATCGCACTCCCAGCTACCTTCCACCCATTTATCTCTCAGTCCCGTTGGGCCTCCCACACATTCCTGATGAAGGCTCTCCTGCTGCTCAGATGCTGTCTGTCCTGCTGCGCTTTTCTAGCACCGCACCTTTTCACTCTGATCTCCAGCATCTGCAGTCCTCACTTTCTCCTGCATGTGACTACAATACATCAAATCAAATCAAGGTTACATGCAGGGACAGAGTCCATGTGTTTCATGCATCTTGTTCTGCCTTGCACTCAAGACATAGAGGAAGGAAGAGGAGATTGCCTTTGAGATTAGGAGTGCCTGTTCAGACCACACACTCAAGAAACTGACCTCTTTTTGTTGCAGTCACATTCCTCTGGTTTCTTCCTTTTTAGGTGACCTCTCACCTCTCTCAGATTCTTTATTTTGTCTTGGAGAGCTTCAATCTACAATTGAAAGTAAAAAAAATTATGCTCTTGTTTCAAAATCAGAAAAAAAACTTCATTTTGTTATTGATGATGCAAATCAATTTCAGGGTGACGCTCTATTGGCGGATCTTGATGTTTTCAGTTTAAGAATGGCTTCCAAAATACCTGGAGTTCTGTCCTCTCAGGATTTGCATCTCTGCTCCATCACACGAACCATGATGGGGGTGATTAAGGTTTATTTACCCAAAGTCTAGCAAGCTCCAGCCTATACTTCAATGTGGAACTAAGACAACCATCTCATAGAGTCATAGAAGTCTATAGCATGGAAACATGCCCTTCAGCCCAACTCGCCCATGCAGCTCAGTTTTCATAATTTAAACTCGTCCCACTTGCCTGGGTTTGGTCCATATCCCTCCATACCTATCCTCTCCATGTACCTGTCTTAAGTGTTATTAAAATGACAAAATTGTACTCGCTTCCACCACTATCTCTGGCAGCCCATTGCAGACAGTCACCACCCTCTGTTCAATATCCACCTGGACAATACACTTCGTTAATGGGCATTCCATTCCTCGTGCAGGAAATTTTCCCAACCATTCCTGTCTTTCCACTGGGAATGGGGAATCAGTGGACAGAAATCTCAGGCTCGAATCAATGCAGCCCATTGTCATGGGAGATCTGGCGACCCTCTCAGACACTCCCATCATTAGCTGCTCAGTGGTGGCAAAACTTCCCTGGATCCATTCTGAGGCCAGAAGGGAAATGACGTAGAATTCCTGACCACTGCTGACAGGATGTCAGTTAGGCTCATTAATTTAATCAATGTCTGCAATTCAGTGGTTTCTCATGAGGCATGTTGTGGATGTAAAGGACATTGGTTAGGTCATTTTTGGAATACTGCATTCAATTTTGGTCTCCCTGCTATAGGAAAGACGTTGTGAAACTTGAAAGGGTTCAGAAAAGATTTACAAGGATGTTGCTGGGGTTGGAGTGTTTGAGCTATACAGAGAGGCTGAATAGGCTGGGACTGTTTTCCCAGGAGCATCGGAGGCTGAGGGGTGACCATACAGAGGTTTATAAAATCATGAGGGGCATGGATAGGATAAATAGACAAGGGTCTTTTCCTGGCATAGGGTGCTCAAAACTAGAGGCCACAGATTTAGGGTGCAAGTGGAAGGATTTAAAAGGGATTTAAGGTGCACCTTTTATACTCAAAAGTGGTGCACGTCAGGAACAAGCTGCCAGAGTAAATGGTGGAATCAAGTACAAATAAAAGGCATTGGAATAGGAAGGGTTTAGAGGGATATGGACTAAATGCTTGTAATGGGACTAGTTTAGTTTGGGATATGTGGGCATCACAGATGTTTTGGATTGAAGGGTCTGTTTCCATGCTGTACATCTCTATGATTCTGATTAAATGGAGGTTATATTGCTGCCCTGTTCCCTTTAAAGGCCCAACTCTGTGCCCGATTGGCAAAGGGGATCCCCCTTCCCTCTTCCCCCCTTCTTCTCCTGTGACAGTCATCTCACAATTCCCATCCCACCATCATGCAGATTTGGCCTGGTTTCCCATGGTGACCCTTGTCTGCCATCGCACCCTGAGACCGGCTCCACAGGAAGTGCCCAATACAGGTTTCCCAGCAAATGTTGGAGGGCACGTCTTGTGTAGCAGGGGTCATTTGGGGGAGGCAAGACCTGATGGTGGATTCCATCAGGTGTCTCCCAAGGAAGTGACAGGGGGTACATTCCAGTTCACCGAATGGTGGGCAAGAGCCCATTAGCCTGACAGAATCTGTGCCCTTGCCCGATGTCGATAATATTAGCTGTCTGCCAATTTGAAAATATCTAACCTCTTTGTCTATGTAACTCTTGTGGTCCTTCCATGCTCTTGCTGACTGATACAGCTCTTTCTCACAATGCACGGTGTCATTGGCAAGAATGAAACACCTTCAAGAAAGAAATCAGTAAAGAAAACAGCACATGAATGATTTACAACAGAAAAAGACAGCTTTGTGGGTCAAAGCAGAGGTTTTTTTAATATACTGGAGTAGAGTGGTGCTGGAAAAGCACAGCAGTTCAGGCAGCATCCGAGGAGCAGGAAAATCTGATGTTTCGGGCAAAAGCCCTTCATCAGGAATACAGGCACCCTCTCCACCCTGCAGGCACTCTGCCTGTATTCCTGATGAAGGGCTTTTGCCCAAAACGTCAGATTTTCCTGCTCCTCGGATGCTGCCTGAACTGCTGTGCTTTTCCAGCACCACTCTAATCCAGAATCTGGTTTCCAGCATCTGCAGTCATTGTTTTTACCTTTTTAAAATATACACAAAAGAACACAATCAAAACTTGTTATGGGTACTTTCATAGAATCCTTATAGCGTGTAAGCAGGCCATTCAGCCCATCAAGTTCACACCGACCCTCTGAACTCTCCCCACCCAGACCTACCCCCCACACCCCTATAACCCTGCATTTCCCATGGCTAATCAACCTAACCTGCACATCTTTGGACTGTGGGGGGAGACTGGAGCACCTTGAGGAAACCCACGCAGACACAGGGAGAATTTGCAAACTCCACACAGGCAGTCATCCGAGGGGGGAATCGAATTCAGGTTCCTGGAGCTGTGAGACAGCAGTACTAACCACTGTGTCAGCCGACTGGTACCACTTCAAGGTACCTCTGCACAGAAAAGCTAGACCTCTGAAGGCATGGGACGTAACGGTTCAGTGAGTAAGGCAGACTTACTTGTGTGTGACCTTGACTGAATCTAGCAGTGACTCATCAGCCTTCCTGCCGCCCTCAGCAATCACATCCTTGTTCTCGTCTCCCTCTTCAGCTGGACCTTCCTCTCGGGAATAGGCTGCGCTCATATTTTTTGGCACCAGTGACTTGAGTTCTTTAATTTCCAGGTCAATGTCATAAATCTCACCTTCTAATTCGACTGAAACCGAGCGGATTGGCCGAGTGTGAATGAAGCGAGGTTTAAATTCTGTTTGGAAGGGAAAGTATATTTTAATACAGACGCCACTAATGGCGCCGATTCAACTCAGCAGGGAATGTTGAAAACCGGCAACCCTTTTGAAAATATAGTGTTGTTATGACTGCCTTACTCTGGCATGGTTGCCTTCTGTTGCCAACTCAAATCACTGGAGAGAATTAGTACTAAAGAAATCAGATTTAAAAAGTACCAAAAACAGGTCAAAGCAGAGCTACCACTTACAGAAACTTGCTGGTTTTTGTTGGTGGGGGAATCTGGGGCTTAGACATCTTTCCTTTTATCTTTCCCAGTTCTTCAGTCACTGACCAAAAGGCGAGGGAAGAGCTGGGAGAGATAAACAGAATAATGCCAAAGCCCCGGATTGAAAGGAAAGATGCCCAAGCCCAGGATTGAAAGGAAAGATGCCCAAGCCCAGGATTGAAAGGAAAGATGCCCAAGCCCAGGACTGACTGAAAGGATATAGGATTACATAGATTACAAATCTCTCCAAAGACATTGGCCCACTTACATCACATGGTGCTTTCTGATCTAACGGTTGTGGTGGAGATGACATAAATTGGGACCTGGGGCTGAATTTCTACTCAGCAACCTTTGCCAGGAACTCAGAATATCTATCAGTACGGAGTGATATGAGTTTGGACACGGCCAGAGGAATTCGAGGGCTTGCTGAGGTATTTGTATCAACGATAGTCACAGGTGAGGTGCCGGAATACTGGAGGTTGGCAAACATGATGCCACCGTTTAAGAAGGGCGGTAAAGACAAGCCAGGAAATTATAGACCGGTGAGCCTAACCTCAGTGGTGGGCAAGTTGTTGAAGGGAATCCT
This sequence comes from Chiloscyllium plagiosum, assembly GCF_004010195.1. Taxonomy (NCBI): domain Eukaryota; kingdom Metazoa; phylum Chordata; class Chondrichthyes; order Orectolobiformes; family Hemiscylliidae; genus Chiloscyllium; species Chiloscyllium plagiosum. The sequence continues at coordinate 130,087,863 of NC_057713.1, forward strand.
GGTTAGTGTAGTTTAGGTGGGCTTGGATCGGCGCAACATCGAGGGCCCAAGGGCCTGTACTGCGCTGTATTCTTCTATGTTCTAAGTATTTGGAAAGGCAAGGACTCATTCGGCATCGTCAACATGGGTTTGTGCATGGGAAATCAAGTCTCACAAACTTGATTGAGTTTTTTGAAGAAGTAACAAAGAAGATTGATGAGGGCAGAGCGGTAGATGTGATCTATATGGACTTCAGTAAGGCGTTTGACAAGGTTCCCCATAGGAGACTGATTAGCAAGGTTAAATCTCATGGAATACAGGGAGAACTAGCTATTTGGATACTGAACTGGCTCAAAAGTAGAAGACAGAGGGTGGTAGTGGAGGGTTGTTTTTCAGACTTGAGGCCTGTGAGCAGTGGAGTGCCACAAGGATCGGTGCTGGGTCCTCTACTTTTTGTAATTTACAAAAATGATTTGGATGCAAGCATAAGAGGTACAGTTAGTAAGTTTGCAGATGACACCAAAATTGGAGGTGTAGTGGACAGTGAAGAGGGTTACCTCAGATTACAACAGGATCTGGACCAGATGGGCCAATGGGCTGAGAAGTGGCAGATGGAGTTTAATTCAGATAAATGCGAGGTGCTGCATTTTGGGAAAGCAAATCTTAGCAGGACTTATACACTTAATGGTAAGATCCGAGGGAGTGTTGCTGAGCAAAGAGACCTTGGAGTGCAGGTTCCTAGCTCCTTGAAAGTGGAGTCGCAGGTAGATAGGATAGTGAAGAAGGCGTTTGGTATGCTTTCCTTTATTGGTCAGAGTATTGTGTACAGGAGTTGGGAGGTCATGTTGCGGCTGTACAGGACATTGGTTAGGCCACTGTTGGAATACTGCGTGCAATTCTGGCCTCCTTCCTATCGGAAAGATGTTGTGAAACTTGAAAGGATTCAGAAAAGATTTACAAGGATGTTGCCAGGGTTGGAGGATTTGAGCTACAGGGAGAGGCTGAACAGGCTGGGGCTGTTTTCCCTGGAGCGTCGGAGGCTGAGGAGTGACCTTATAGAGGTTTACAAACATTTTGAGGAGCGCAGATAGGATAAATAGACAAAAGTCTTTTCCCTGGGGTGGGGGAGTCCAGAACTAGAGAGCATAGGTTTAGGGTGGGAGGGGAAAGATATAAAAGAGACCTAAGGGGCAACATTTTCACATAGAGGGTGGTAAATGTATGGAATGAGCTGCCAGAGGGTGTGGTGGAGGCTGGCACAATTGCAACATTTAAGAGGCACTTGGATGGGTATATGAATAAGAAGGGTTTGGAGGGATATGGGCCAGGTGCTGGCAGGTGGGACGAGATTGGGTTAGGATATCTGGTCGACATGGACGGATTGGACCAAAGGGTCTGTTTCCGTGCTGTACATCTCTATGACTCTATGTCTGGTCAGCAGCAGGTGGACACTGCTCACAGAAGGCAGTGAAAGTAACTTTTTTAGTGTAATGAGTGACCGACATAAATGGCACTCTGCTCATTACATAATTTTATGAAGCACACGAGTTACCCATTTCCATTTGCTTTGCTGCAATAAAACAATTTAAGGAGTAATGTGACATTCCCATGATTTCCTGATCTTAAATAAATTGACCTTTGAGCTCATGCTCAAAATCATCCTTTTGTTCAACACGAGGTTGTACGGACTAACAGCACCGCAGTCCCTCGTCCAAGTAAACTGGCCTCAGGTATGTCAACAGTAAACATGTTAACATTGGAAATTGGGTAGGAAGAGGGTTTGAATCAATGATATTTCCCAATATTAATCATCCTTTGAATGGCTTCAATATTGCTAATATATAATTGGAGGAAATTTCAGTGCACCTAGAACAGGATGTCAGGTTAGCAGAGAGTGATAATAGTGAGTTTTGAGAAGTTTGTAGCTATATGAATAGGATTGGAGGGATATGGGCCGGGTGCTGGCAGGTGGGACTAGACTGGGTTGGGATATCTGGTTGGCATGGACAGGTTGGACCGAATGGTCTGTTTCCATGCTGTACATCTCTATGACTCTATGACTATGACTCAGGTTGAGGTTTTGGAAGTAGGTTTGCTCACTGAGTTGTAAGGTTCATTTTCAGATGTTTCGTCACTCTACTAGGTAACATCTTCAGTGGGCCTCAGGCGAAGCACTACTGAAAATTTCTGCTTTCTATTTATATGTTTGGGCTTCTTTGGGTTGGTGATAAATAGAAAGCAGGAATCTTCAGCAGTGCTTCGCCTGAGGCCCACTGAAGATGTTACCTAGTAGGCCAACGAAACGTCTGGAAATGAACCTTCCAGCTCAGCGAGCAAACCTACATCCAAAAGAGAGTGATAATCTGGCAACAAAAGCAGACATTGCTGGAGATATTCAGCATGTATGGCAGCAAAGAGAGCAGAGTCAATGTTTCAGTGATCCTAATTTAGTAACAGCAGAGGAGATGAGAGAGGTGGTGCTGAGGTTGAGCTGGCTGACATCACTGCACATGTCCAGCTAGATTTAATCATCCTCTTGAGGGTCATGTCCAGGGTAAGCGTAATGCTGTAAATATTGCAAACTTAATTTCTTTAAAACCTGTTTTCATGTGACCAAAATCCAAATACAGGAAAAGCTAACATCTGGTCAGTTGCTATTGCATTATCACTTTCTTTCACAAGGAAGGGCAAAATCAAGGCTCACCTTTGAAGCCAGAAAATAATATGGAGTCATGTTAATATTATTCAGAGCCAATATTAAAGCTATATTTGTGTTTGCTGAATTCAATATTATGTGTGTGAAAAATAAGTTATCTTGTTTGTCTTCATCTTTCACATACTGTTTGGTGGAATACTATTTGAATCTGAAATTTAAATTGTACTCGTGACATTGATTCACTAGGTGGCACCAAAGCACCAGTTCCGAAGAGATGTTGAACAGTTCATATAAGGTCATGGGATGTTCTCTACTCACTGTGAGTCGTGTGGATCCTGAGGAACTGTCTCTGGTTTCTTCTCTCAGATGGACTCATCCTGTAGCTACTCTCTGAGCATTCGCAATCCTTACTGCTGTAGGTCTGGGTGCGCAGGCTTTTACTTTTCTTGCTGCCAGCTGGCATTTTTGTTGTTCCTTTGCACTTGTGGAGTCGAAGCTTTCCTGAAGCATCTTCCACACATTGCCATTTCTGGTAACAGACAGCAAGGGGTTAAAAATACCATTTATCAAACAATTTCGCACTTTTTGATTTGATTTATTGTCGCCACATGTACCTAGATACAGTGAAAAGTTTTGTTTTGCCTGCAGCACAGGCAGATCTTACCATACGAAATGCATCATGGTCATAGAACAGAGGGAGGGATACAATGTTACGGCTGCAGAGAAGGTGCACAAAGAGGGAGATCAACATTAAACTTAAAATTTGTGAGGTCCATTCATAAGTTTAATAACAGCGGGGGAGAAGCTGTTCTTGAACCTGTTGGTGTGTGTGTTTAATCTTGTATCTTCTGTCTGATGGAACAGGTTGAACGAGATTACAACCAGGCTGGGAGGCTCCTTGATGATACTGATTGCCTTCCTGTGCAGCGAGAAGTATAGACGGAATCAGTGGATGGAAGGCTAGTTTGTGTGGTTGACTAGACTGTGTTCACAACTCTCTGTAGTGTCTTGTGCTCTTGGACAGAGCAGTTGCCATACCAAGCTGTGATGTATCCACCTGATGAAGGAGCGATGCTCCGAAAGCTAGTGTGATTCCAATTAAACCTGTTGGACTATAACCTGGTGTTGTGTGACTTTTAACGTGATGCATCCAGATAGGATAGTTTTGATGGTGCATCTATAAAAATTTATACTATAAATGTATTTCTATTTGAAATATAAGAAATAATTTCTATAATTCTTTTCAGGCTGTCTCAGCCTATTTTACAGCCAATCATGTTATTTCGATGTGTCGCTATTATTGTAATGTAGGAACTCAGATCAAGAAATTACACTGCACAAATACTTTCGTTATTCATTCATGAGCAGTCGCGTGTCACTGGCTGGGTCACCATTTCTTGTCCATCTCTAATTGTTAAGAGGTGACCACATTACTGTGGCTCTGGAGTCACATGTCAATCAGACCAGGTAAGGATGACATTATTGACCCAGGGTTTTTAAGATAATTGTTTGTGTTTACAGTTTCCATTTGGCTAGTTTTTTTAATTCCAAGTATTTTTCGAAGTCAGTTCCTAGACTGAAGAGACCTTCTAAATCCCCTGTTTATTTAATTCAACAACACCATCCACGCGACCCCCCCCTAACACACACACACACACACACACACACCAATTCAAATTTTGTTGTCTGCCGTGGTGAGATTTGAGCCCCATGTCTCCAAGACATTAGCCTTAGATGCTGGATTACTTACTACGACACCAGCACCTCTCCACATCTATTAAAAGTTAAATTGGTTAACACTACTGATGAGCCATAGAAGGGATTTCAGACAAATGTCTGACATGTTTGAGGTTCTCAGTGTAATTCCAATCTCAGGTATCAATATCAGCCTCAGCATGAAGTTCTGGTTTCAAGATGATTCCTCGGAGTGCAGTCCTACTGTAGCTAAGCACTTAAGAAGGACTGTGATGTTTGAACTTTCAGCTTTATTTCTTTATTTTCTCCTTAAAACTAAGAAGGTCTGCAATGTGTAACTTTTAACCTTATTTTGTATGTTTCACGCTATACTATAATCGCTGTAATGTTTAACTTTGAACTTTGTCCTTTCTTTCTACTTTATTGTTAGGATTCTGTGCCAAGGGATACTTGTACACATTGTGGCCTGGATTGTATTGGGGTAGCAGTGACAAAATGATGGGCATGAGCCACCTAGGCTTGGCTATTTGGTGGATTCCAGATCTCTGGCCCTTCCTTGCAGCATTTCAGCTGACTTTGGCATTCCCGTCCTTTAAGGGATGAGGTCCGTTCTCCAACAGCTGTCAGATAATGGACACTATCCTTGGGAGTAGGTAGGACTGGGGGTCACCGAGTCAGTCAGGCAGGGTCCAATGAGTGTGTAGGAATGGCAGCAGTGGGTGGGGTGAGGAGCATGTTGCCACATGCACACCTATTGCCATGATGAGAGGGCACTCCATGGACCACACAGTGATCAATTAGGAGGACTGCAGGTGAGTTGGCAGCTATCATCAGCTATTCTTCCAATGCAATGGATGGTCCATTGTTCAACTGCTATGAAAAATGCCTCTACTTAGACCATCCTCCCACTGGCAGAATGTGATGGTGACTGGAAAGTGATCTATACTCTCTCACCAGTTCCTGACTCCTGCCTCCTTTCTCACTCTTGATCCCCATAAAAATTCAGCCCTTTGGAATGGACATGTTTGTCTATTGGAGATCAGAGCTGAAAAATGTGTTGCTGGAAAAGCGCAGCAGGTCAGGCAGCATCCAAGGAGTAGGAGAATCGACGTTTCGGGCATAAGCCCTTCTTCAGGAGATCAGCTAAACCAAACACGATGCTGAAGGCCATTTACTTCCAGATTCCTCCAATAAGACCTGGCCGTGTGACTATAATTCAGCAGTGACACATTCATATGTACCCTCCAAACAAACTGATGTGGAAAACCCAAGAGTAAGAGTGTCCACCCTTGATGTCATCAAAATAAACATATTTAAAAATTCGAGAGTGTGGTGCTGGAAAAGCATGGCGGGTCAGGCAACTTCCGAGGAGCAGGAGAATCGATATTTCCATTCTGAATGATCCCTGATAAAGGGCTTATGCCCAAAACATCGAATTCTCCTGCTCCTCAGATGCAGACTGACCTGCTGTGCTCTTCCAGTACCACTCTCTCAACTCTAATCTCCAGTATCTGGAGTTCTCACTTTCTCCATATTTAAAAATTCACAAAGCACAACTTAATCATTGTATCAGCAATCTGTGGTTTTTGTTTTTAAAAAGTCAGATCCCTCTGCATCAGTGTTTCTTTATTCATTCGTGGGATATGGGCATTACTGGCTGGGCCTGCATCGGTTGCCCAATACAAATTGAGCTGAAGAAAGTGGTGTTGAGCTACCTTCTTGAATTGCTACAGTCCTTGTAGTGTAGGTTGACCCAGAGTACTGAGAGGGTGGGAGCTCCAGATTTTAACTCGTAGACAATGAAGGTATGCTGTTTGACTTCAGATTGTTTTAAAGTTGCTGAGAGGTTGGCTCAAGATGGAGTCTCTTTATCTTAGCGAAGACTACTGTCGTTTCTGAGTGAAAGGGCTGCCTACTGACCCACAACCTCAAGATTCCATTCCTCATTTTTAACTAAACATGAAGGGGTGCCAATTGGCCAATTCAGGGCAAACGATTGCTGAGTGACTGCTCTGGACACAGTATGGGGTTACAACCTTTAGACCCCAGCATCAGGTTCCTGACTCAAAAACCAAATGCAGCACTTTATATTTGAAGCATAAAGAATGGTTTGCATTTACATAGCATCTGACACAATTTTAAGATGCTCAAAGTGCTTTGAGCGATGAGATACAACGGGCTTTTAGACTTCAGCACTTCTGGCACCTCGCGGGTTTTGAGATTTGTAGCTCAGGTTGAGGTTCTGAATGGTCTTGACGAAACAAATTAGAGGAAACCCTCAAGCCCATCAATAATACCCTCACTGGCATAAAGTTCACTAACGAGGAGGAAAGCAACAACAAACTGCCATTCCTAGATGTTGCAGTAGAGCGAACAGCCAATGGGGCACTTCAAACCAGCGTTTACAGGAAAACAACACACACGGACCAAATATTGAGCGACAGAAGCAATCACGCAACACCCACAAACGAAGCTGCATCAGAACATTGTTTCAACAAGTCACCACACATGGCAGCACAGAGGAACTACACAAAGCAGAGGAAAATCACCTATATAGCCTATTCAAAAAGAACGGGTCCCCACTGATTTCTCAGCAACAAACCCAAACAAGCAGATAAAACGCGTCCAGAAACCCTAGCCCCTCTCCCCTACATCAAAGATGTCTCGGACATGACTGCCAGACTACTCAGACCTATTGGCATCATGGTAGCCCACAAACCCACCAACACATAAAACAGTAGCTAATGAACTTGAAAGACCCTATACAGACAACAAGCACAATTAATGTCATTTACAAAATACCTTGTATGAACTGTAACCAACAAACAGGTAGAAAACTAGCCACCAGGATACATGAACATCAACTAGCCACAAAAAGACATTACCCACTGTCACTAGTATCCTTACATGTGGATGAGGAAGGACACCACTTCTACTGGGACAACATATCCATCCTACGACAAGCCAAACAGAGACATGCATGAGAATTCCTCAAAGCATGGCATCCCAACAAACACATTGACATGGATCCCATTTACCACCCCCTGAGAAAAAGAACAGGAAATGACATCACCATAGGAAATGACATCACCACAGGAAACGACATCACCAACCCAAGGAAACCCAAACACATACGTAGAAAGCGGGCTACACCACCAGTGCTTAATCAGGAGGCTCACTGAAGATGTTACCTAGTATGGTGACGAAATGTCTGAAAACAAATCTTCCAGATCAGCCAGCAAACCTACATCCACATCTGGCACTTTTCAGTATTCAGTGGCCCCCTCATAAAAAAAGTCCGAGACCTTGAATCTACTCTCCTATTTTTCTAATCGACCTGTTCAGAGATGTCATCACACACCTCTGGTGCAGGTAGGACTTGAGCCAGGGTCTCCTGGACCAGGGTTAGGGACATTAATGCTACATTACCAGAACCCCCTTAAATCTCATGAGGTTTTGCTTCACTTAATCTAATTTAGCCAATTGTTTTTGTAATTGACCTGTTCAGAGATGTTATCACACACCTCTGGAGCAGGTGGGACTTGAACCAGTGTCTTCCAGTCCATGGGTAGGGACACTACCACTGAGCCACAAAACCTCCCCTTGAATTTCCTACCAAATGTTTCTTAATGGTTTGGGATAATTGCTCTTTATTGCTGTGACTTTACCGGTTTTCAGTCTGAATAGAACTTGTATTTCTCACATATTAGAGGTACTATCACTACTGAAATACTCCTGCTCAATGAAGGCATATTCATCAGTCTTGCCTTGTACATTAGAAGTGAAGTAACAGCAAAAGTGTAAATAGAAGTGCGCACTCTGTCAAATGGGATGCTAATTCATGACGTTTCTGTAATAATGAGTTGATTTAAAATCACAGAGTTATCACAGCACAGACGATGACCGTTTAGAATCATGCAATGCGGAAACAGACCCTTTGGTCTAATTCATTCGCGCTGAACAGATATCCTAATCTGAATTAGTACCATTTGCCAGCATTTGGCATGTATTCCTCTAAACCATCCATATTCATATACCCACTCAGATGCCTTTTAAATTGTAACTGCACCTCTATAAATTCTTCTGGGAGCACCTTCCATACACGCACCACCTTCTGCATGAAAAAGCTACCCCCTTAGGTCCCTTTTAAATCTTTCCCCTCTCACCGGAAACCTATGCCCTCTAGCTTTGGTTCCCCTACCCTGGGAAAAAGACCTTGCCTATTTACCCTATCCATGCCTCGAATGATTTTATAAATCTCTATAATGTCACCCCTCAGCCTCTGACTCTCCAGGGAAAATAGCCCCCAGCCCATTCAGCCCCTCCCCATCACTCAAACTCTCCAGTCCCAGCAACATTCTTGTAAGTCTTTGCTGCACCCTCTCAAGTTTGACAACATCCTTTTTATAGAAAGTCAACAGATTGTATGCAGTACTCCAAAAATGGCCTAAGCAATGTTATGTATAATTGCACATGACATCTCAACTCCTATACTCAATGTTCTGACCAATGCAAGCAAGCTTACCAAATACCCTCTTCACCACCCTGTCGACCTGCGACTCCATTTTCAAGAAACTATGCACCTGCATCCAGAGGTCTCTTTCCTCAGCAACATTTCCCCAGGACCTACTGGTAATTGTGTAAGTCCTGCCCTGATTTGACTTTCCAAAATGTAACACCTCACATTTGTCTAAATTAAATTCCATCTGTCATTCCTCAGCCCATTAGTCCATCTGATCAAGGTCCGTTGTAATCTGAGATAATCTTCTTCACCGTCCACCACACCAACTATTTTTGTTTCATCTGCAAAATTAATAACCAAACCTCCTATATTCACATCAAAAGTTTGCACGTTCTCCCCGTGTCTGCGTGGGTTTCCTCCGGGTGCTCCGGTTTCCTCCCACAGTCCAAAGACGTGCAGGTCAGGTGAATTGGCCATGCTAAATTGCCCGTAGTGTTAGGTAAAGGTATAAATGTAGGGGAATGGGTCTGGGTGGGTTGCACTTCAGCGGGTTGGTGTGGACTTGTTGGGTCGAAGGGCCTGTTTCCACACTGTAAGTAATCTAATCTAATCTAAAATCTAAAATCATTTATATAGATGATGAAAAGCAATGGACCCAGCACCAATACTTGTGGCACACTATTGGTCACAAGCCTCCAGTCTAAAAGGCAACCCTCCACCACTATCTTTTGTCTCCTACATTCAAGCCAATTTTGCATTCAATTGGCCAGCTCCCCCTAGATGCCATGAGATCTAACCTTATTAACCAATCCACCATGTGGAACCTTGTCAAACACTTTACTGACAATGTCTACTGCTCTGCCTTGAGCAATCTTCTTTGTCACCTCTTCAAAAAACTCAGTCATGTTCGTGAGAGACACTTTCCCACACATAAAACCATGCTGACTATTCCTAATCAGTTTTTGCCTTTCCAAATACATGTAGATCCTGTCCCTCAAAATTACATCCAACAACTTACCCACCACTGACATAAGGTTCATTTGTCAATAGTTCCCTGGGATTTCCTTACAGCCTTTCTTAAAATAATAGCATCATGTTAGCCAACCTCCAGTCTCCCAGCACTTCACAGTAGCTGTCAATGATACAAGTATCTCAGCAAGGGGCCCAGCAATCTTTTTACACAAAGTTCCAGGAAACACCTGATCAGGTCCCAGGGATTGGTCTACCTTTATGTGTTTTAAGACCTCCAACACCTCCTCTTCGGTAATATGAGCTCTTTCTTAAGATCTCTATTTATTTCCTATTTGATGCATTGGGCCTGGTTTTGTGATGAAGTGTTCAGGTGGGTGAGACACCCGCCCTGCCAATGTAACTAACTGAACCCACTGTGTGCCAATCAGCTCAATACAAGCTGGTGGGTGAGCGTGGGCAGGTTTCTCAGCCTATGTTAAGCCTTGCTACTGGTGTCCCAGTCACCAGATGCTGCTCACCAATCAGAGGCCGGCAGCTTCTATATCCTAAAGACTGCTGGTCAAGGCCTATACTACAGGGGCGGGCAGTGGCAGGGAGAAATCCTGCAGTGAGATCTTTATCCCTTAACTGACTTTTATCCTCTCGTCATAGGGTGGGGAAGTGATGTCAGAGAGGTCGGAGGTAAGGACAGATTTTGGCTTCCAGAGATCACCCCACCCAGTGCCTCACATTTTCCCCCAATCTGAGCTTCAGATTGCACTAAGGATTGAGACAACTGGGGACACAGCATCCCCCAACCCCCACTCAAACCCAGCTGCTGACTGCCCTGGTTTCACAGGCTGAGAATTGAGCCATTTTCTGTGGCCATCATGAAAGCAGCTAGTCAGGGAGGTGGCCATGCATGGATCGCTTAAAAGCTTTAATTGAAGCAGGTCATGAAAATCCCTCATGGACTTCTCACCCAGCACTGAATTAATGAGGTGATGAGGTGGGAGAAAGTTATCTCTTCAGGACTAACCTGCCCAATTATTTGCCCTTTTCACTACCTTCAGAGATGCACAAATTCCATCCATTATCGCTGTGTTGACCTTTCTAAACAGAAAATAATGTACTGCCACTCTCCCACCCCCAAAGTCCTGCATATACGAAGGCACTATCTGAAAATGAAGAGAGTTCTCCTGGTGTCCTGACTACTATTTATCCTCCAAAGAAATATGATTTGGAGATGCCAGTGTTGGACTGGAGTGTACAAGGTTAAAAATCACACAACACCAGTTTATAGTCCAACAGGTTTAATTGGAAGCACACTAGCTTTCGGAGCACCGCTGTTGAACTATAACCTGGTGTTGTGTGATTTTTAACTCCAAACAAATAGATCAACTAGTTAATTATCTAACTACTGTTGTGAAACCCTGATGTGGATAAGTCAGCTGCTCTTTGGGCTATATTGAGGTTGCCATAAAATCCATTTCCTGACTAGAAGGAACACTGTCTGTTTATTTAAAACAACTAGTTGACAAATGTTGAGGTTGAACTGCCATAGGATGCATGGGCCTCAAGTAGAACTGAGGCAGCACAGGCTACAGTATCTGTCTTAACCTAGTGACTATTAGTGAACAACCCAAGTAATGACTTACAATTCTGTATTTTATTGACTGGGAGACACTTTGGGGAATATTGAAGTTATGAAAGGTGCTATACAAAGATAATTATTTTTCTTCCTTCTAGGCTACTGTTTCCTGTTTCCAGATGGTTAACACTGAGCTTCTCACTGTTGAAGTACTGAATTAAGTTACTGTTGTTTTGCATTTTTAGCTATGTATTATCTCGGTTTCTTTGTCATCCTTAGGTTACACTATTAATGTGCTTATATTTGTGTTACTAAACCTTTTCTCTGCAGCTACTTTATTTGTAATGCTCATTCTTTACTCCATCTTCGATAAGTTTATGAATATATTTGGGGTGTTTATCCCAAGCTTGTTGTTTTAAAGTACAGATGCGTTTTAAATACTTAGCATGTTGTACTTCTTTTACCTGAAATATGATAGAACTCTTTCCTTGTATTGATTTGCTTGGATTATTCCCTCATTGCTTTGAAGTCCAGCCCTTTATAAATGTAAAGAAAAAATCCTTCCTATCTTTGGAATTTCAGAATTGCAGATCATATTGAATTGAATCCTTCTGTGTTTGGTGTCCCACAGTGTTTGTTCTCTGTATGTTGTTGGGAATAATTTGTTAAAAGATAAGAATTGTTTCCCATACTTCCCACTGGCACTGGGTGAAGATGTAGCCATGCAGTACATTTTCCAAATCTGGGGAACATGACTTCATGTTGTCTCTCAATCAACTTTGAGACGGTTCTCTTCAATTTATACGTTAAAGCCTTATCTTTAATTCTGCGCTACTATTTGCCCAAACCTGGAAGAAAAATCCTTTCATGTTCCCTTTAATATGAATTACTCAATCACCGGACAGACAACTCTGCAAATATTCACACACCTGGCTATCCATATTTGTAAGTGATGACCAATTTATACATTTAGGCCTCATTTTCCATCCCATCAGTTGGTCCTGTCTATGAAATGCATTTCAATGAGTTTCTCCAGAAGCAACTTCTAAATCCATGGCTTCCAGTGCCTGGCAGGGCAAACGGCAGCAGATATATGGAAACATTACAATTGGCAAGTATCCATCTCAGTCATCCAACACCCTACTTGAACATATGTTGCTGCTTCTACATCATCACTGTGTAAAAATCCTAGAGTACCCTACATAAAGACATTATGAGTCCCTTCACCATGTGGACTGCAGAGTTCTAAAAGAAGGCCCACAACTGCCTTCTCAGAGTCAACTCAGTTTGTACAATAAATGCTGGCCTTGCTAACAATAACTGCATCCCAAGAATTAAGTTTTGAAAAAGTTAATACCTGGGCAGCACTGGTGTACTCAATAGAGAAACACAGTTATGTTTTTTTTTAAATTGGTTTGATTTATTACTGTCATATTTTTGTTTAGCGGTAGTCCTGGAGCCTCTGAATGAGGAAGTTGACAGTTCAAGCCCTACCCAACTGAGTGTCTGTAATATAGATTAACACTAAGTTGCAGTACTAAGGGGGAGCGTCAATGTCAGAGGTGCTATTTATTGAATAAAATGTTCAACTGGGACATTTTGCTTGTTTAACATTGTTTAAACATTCCTGAAGAAGGGCTTATGCCCGAAACGTCGATTCTCCTGCTCCTTGGATGCTGCCTGACCTGCTGTGCTTTTTCCGCTCTGATCTCCAGCATCTGCAGTCCTCACTTTCTCCTAGTTAAACATAAGACAGGAAAGCATGTTGCTTTCCTAATTGACTATTTAATTTGTTCCATTTGGAATCTTGCTTTGCAAACTCAAGTGTTTAATTAAACCTACAAAACCTTCTGGGAGGTGCTGAGGTTATGATTAAGTCGATTTCCTGACTAGGAGGAACACAGTGTGATAATGGCATTCATGTAATATAACCAGTCTCCACATGTTGAGTTTGAACTGCCAAAGATGTGTAGGTCTCAAATAGAACTGACAATCAGCGCAAGTTTACAGTACCTTTGCTCACTTTGTGACTACTGGCCATTTAAAGTGGCACCCTTTTCTGGTAGCTATTTAGCACTTTAGAAAGGCAATAGTCAACGATGACCACAGAATACTAGTTAAATGCTACTGGTGGGATGGATAGAAGTGGAGGAATTTGTTTAGCCTCCTTAAACATAACAATAGTTGGTGGGAAGCAAAAACATAAATTCTGAGGAAGGGTCACTGGACCTGAAACGTTAACTTTGATTTCTCTGCACAGGTGCTGCCAGAGTTGCTGAGCTTTTCCAGGAATTTCTGTTTTTGTTTCTGATTTCCAGCATCCACAGTTCTTTTAGTTTTTAAATAATTAGTGGGAAATCCTTTAGCTTCTGTCACAGATAGCTATGTTTTTGTTTTATTTTTCTGGTCCCTATTTTTAATGGTACTATAGCACTGAGGTGCTCAAAGCTGTGCCTAAAGAATCTATCTGCTGGAATGATCAAATTTTAACCGCTGAGTGAATTGTGTAGTGCGGCTATTAGAACAGATTATGGGTCTGACTGAGAATTGTAGAGGAGACTATAGAAATGGCAGCTATGCTGGATTTCCTTTATGTTATAAACCACAAATCTACAAAGTGAGCAATTGTACATTTAAATACAATGTCATGCTCAGATCCACTAATTCATCATTGCATGTCTATTACAATCTAGAATGCTGCAGTGTGCAAGAAAGGAGTGCGGCAGTGGGGATTTACAGAGTAGAGTTGGATTGGCTTGGAAACAGAGGTTTAAAATGAGTTAATGTGCCTACCTTCCCATTTCATGATAAGCTTTGCAAAGGCTCCCTCCTGGTACCTACTCTTGGTCAATGGGAATATAAGCTCAAAGTATCAGGGGGAAGTTCTCCTGATCTTTCTGTAATTAACTTTAGCAGGCGGCAAATCGTCTGGAACATGCTGTGACTTATGTTGAATGTGTTAAGAAGAGAAAAAGGTGTGTTCCAGTTATCTAAAAGCCTTTCCCTTTGGTGAGGAAGCAGCTGTCATGTTTCTGGGTTTGAAAGTGCTCTTGTCTGTCAGCGTTTCAGCTCTGCTCTCAACTCATTCAACCTGGGAAGTTCCAGGTAAACTGTGCACATGGTTAAACTCGGAATTCTTGGCTGGAATTGCAGTTCATGACAATTTAACATCGTTAAATGTTAGACCCACCTATCCCGCAAGGGATTCTCATCTGTCAGCTTCTGACCATGTTAGCAGTTTCTGGTGTTTTACTTTGCTGCCTACGCTGAAACCATTCACCTTGGCAGGTTACAAAAACCCCCAAAATATCTAACTTCAACATATGTCCAGAAAACCATTGCTGGACTTATTTTAACTGTGAACAGAATACTTAATTAGAATCATACCTTGTTATGCTTAAGGAGGCTAAACAAATTCCTCCACTTCTATGGTGATGATGTAGTTGTAATATCACTTGATTAGTAATCCAGAGTATCTATTACTGTGGTGGCAAAGTTTAAATTCCACGATGGCAGATGGTAGAATTTAAATTCCATAAAAATTAATGAAAAGCTACACTAACGGCAACAATGTAACCATTGTTGACTGACATTTCTGTCTCATTCATGAATGTGTTTTAGGGAAGAAATTGCCCATCCTTACTTGGTCTGCTCTCCATGGGACTCCAGACCTACAACAATGTGGTATACTCTTCACTGTCCTCTTAAAGGGCCCCATCACACCACTTGGTTCAAAGCCAATTAGAAATGTCCTAACCAGCAGAGTTAAAAATCACACAACACCAGGTTATACTCCAACAGGTTTACTTGGAAGTACTAGCTTTCGGAGTGCTGCTCCTTCATCAGGACAGCCACCCGATGAAGAAGCAGCGCTCCAAAGGCTAGTGCTTTCAAATAAACCTGCTGTGGACTATAACGTGGTGATGTGGGATTTTTAACTTTGTACACGCCAGTCCAACTCCAGCACCTCCAAAACATGACTAATGTACCTCACACTATGGACAATTTAGCATGGCCATTTCACCTGACTAGCACATCTTTGGATTTGGGATGGCATGGTGGCTCAGTGGTTAGCACTGCTGCCTCAGAGCACCAGGGACTCTGGTTCAATTCCCACCTCGGGCGACTGACTGTGTGGTGTTTGCACGTTCTCCTTGTGTCTGTGTGGGTTTTCTCTGGGTGCTCTGGTTTCCTCCCACAATCCAAACATGTGTAGGTCAGGTGGATTTGCCATGCTAAATTGCCCATAGAGTGAGGTACATTTGTCAGGGATAAATATAAGGTAGGGAAATGGGTCTGGGTGGGTTACTCTTCAGAGGGTCGGTGTAGACTGGTTGGGTCGATAGGCCTGTTTCCATACTGTAGAGAATCTAATCTAACCAGCAATGCTGATGTACATGAACAAATAATATAAAAAGACTTGTACTAACTTATTAAATGTTGCTATACAGTAAAACACAATACTTTTAAATATTTAGATTTTGTGCCTTAACTTGTCTTTTTCAGGTCAAAGAACAAAACCCTTTTCATTTCTCTTAAATTCAGTCCATTTACTGCAACATAAGGAAATATGTATAATTCTACTCCATTTGCTTTTTGTTAAAAAAAGACACTGTTTTCCTGTGTGTACAGGACTTACATGTTATACACACAGGTGCAAAAATCCAGCTTGACGTTAAATGTTCTTGACTCCAGCAAGGTGGCAAAAATATGGCGGGGTGAGCTTTCCATTGTTGTTTAACCTTTCAATGCTCCATTGCAAAACCTGAGGATGGAATTCTCTAAACACTCAGGAAGGTAGAAGCAGAGTATTGGTACAAGCCTGCTTTACTGCTGAACGCTTGGAGCAGAGTCCGGCTATTCCAGAGAAATCCCCAGATCAGGCCGAAGAAAAACATTATTTCATGAGCTGACGTTGAAAACCTGCCCTCACACTGCCCCACCTCTATCCCTCAATAACAATCCTTCCAGAATTGACTGTCAGTTGCCTTTTCAAATGCCAGCACCACTAAATAGCCCACGGGAATATGGCATGTATGAACCAGAGATGGGCATTGAGTCCCTCAAAGCTTTTCCACCACTGAACCATGGCTGACCTGAACCTTAAATCCATTTACTTACCTTTCCTCCAAATACTTTGATACCGAACTGACAAAAAAAACCTCTCAGTCTTGGAAATACTAGATGACCCAACATTCACAGCTTTCTAGGGGAGTAAGTTCAGCACAACTGCCTGTTTGTGAAAAACTCTCAGATTTTGGCTTATCCTAAATTGTAAGGTTACATTGCCCTTACTCTGGATTCTTGCACCAGGGTTAATAGTTTCTCAACCGAGTCAAATCCATTCATGTTCTGAACAATTGGCTTCTCCCTCAATCCTCTAAGCTCGAGGAAGCACAAGTTTCAGGATTTGCTCAGGGCCAGCTCAGAAACACGGAGCTGAACTGCCATTCTGACAACTCTCTCAGACCGCAAAACAGTTGTGAAAAGGCAAACGAATGCCCCCTTCCACCTCCTCACAACAGTCAGCTAAACATAAAGGCCCTGATAGCTGCTGTCAAACAGTAAATGCATGAGGTTAAGATGCTGAGTGCGCAGGGTGCCATCTAGGTTGAGATAGGCTGGCAGATGGGTAAGGGCAATATGCCAGGTCAGTAGGGGGCCAACTGGGAAAGTCATGGGGGTGCCAGGATGCAAAGTGGTGAGCGGCCCAGGTAAGTGATGCAGTAATTAGGGGTAGATCGGGGTGAATGGGAGAAATCAGGTCCAGAATGAAGCAGGGAGGGTGGGTGTTTGGGACTGGTGGGTGTTGGGAAGAGGCATTTATGGGTTGGTCATGTTTGGTCCATTCAAGCAGTATAGATATTTGAGGTTAAATCATGTCTGGCTGTTTTTTCCTGAATAATTCTTTTACTTAATTTCATTGAAACTCTCCGAATTATCCAATTAAAATGGAGACTTTTGGTAGGTTCCAGGCAGAGAGAAATTAAATTTCTGAAGCAATAGCTTCAGACTCTGATATAATGGGGATTCCTTCGGGAATCCGTGTGCATCTCTGAGCTATGTTGCAATAACGACTGCCTGGCCATCAGAAAATCCAGACCTGCTGTTTACCTTCCTCCAAGACTAATACATCCTTGCAGTAGTCAGTGCCCGAATTGTATGCAACCCTCCACATGAGGTAGGTCTAAATTCATCTGAAGCATACCTTTCTTCACTTTGTATTCGAGCCCAAGTTGAGATATAGGTTAATAGTTGCTCAGGCAGCATCCGAAGAGCAGGAGAGTCGACATTTCGAGCATACGTTCTTCATCAAGATCAGCTCTTCTTCATTCCTGATGAAGAGCTTATGCCCGAAACGTTGACTCTCCTGCTCCTTGGATATTGCCTGACTGGTTGTGCTTTTCCAGTGCCACTCTTTTTGACTCTGATCTCCAACATCTGCAGTCCTCACTTTCTCTCGTATAGGTTAATATTCCATTCATCTATTTAATTTGCGTTGGCTCTTTGCAATTTGTATGTCTTGACTCCCAAATTCCTCTGCTCACTTAACAAATGGTCAGAATTATTGGTTGGGGATCCAAAGTTGATGTTTTCATATTTTCTCTCAGTAACATTCATCTGCAGTTGTTTTGATCACTCACTTAATCTGTGTGTAACACTCTGGAACTTCCTGTTCCTAACCATACAAAGTACTCTGCTTCTCAATTTACTGTCATGCCAAAATTTAGATACACTATTTCTTATTCACTCATATTTATATTGTAAAGGCCCAGTTAAGAATTCAATTCTGGTCTTGTTGCTATTGAAAAGATGTTGTGAAACTTGAAAGGGTTCAGAAAAGATTTACAAGGATGTTGCCAGGGTTGGAGAGTTTGAGCTACAGGGAGAGGCTGAATAGGCTGGGGCTGTTTTCCCTGGAGTGTCAGAAGCTGAGGGTGACCTTATAGGGGTTTATACAATCTTGAGGGGCATGGATAGTGTAAATAGACAAGGTCTTTTCCCCAGTGTGGGAGAGTCCAAAACCAGAGGTTTAAGGTGAGAGGGGAAAGATTTAAAAGGGACCTAAGGGGAAACTTTTTCATGCAGAGAGTGGTACATGTATGGAATGAGTTGCCAGAGGAAGTGGTGGAGGCTGGTACAATTACAACATTTTAAAGGCATCTGTACGGGTATATGAATAGGAAGGAGTTAGTGGGATATGGGCCAAATGCTGGCAAATTAGACTAGATTAATTTAGGATATTTGGTTGGCTTGGACGTGTTGGACTGAAGGGTCTGTTTCTGTACTGTATAAATCTATGTCTCTAAGTCTGGGGAACACTACTTGTCACAAACAGCCTAAAAGATAATTTATGCCCCTTATTTCTAATTTGTCTCTTGTGGTTATTTAAATATCAACAACAAGGCTATTTTCCCTCTTGCTCCATTTGGTTGCCTAATACTTCATGTCTCGGTTTGTATATCTAATTCTGTGATTCTGATCTGCCTCTTTCTATTCCACTGACTCTCATGATCTGACATCATTTGCACATTTGACCATTTGCCATGGAGTTTCTGAATCTAAGTTACT
The DNA here is from genome assembly GCF_004010195.1 of Chiloscyllium plagiosum. Lineage (NCBI taxonomy): Eukaryota > Metazoa > Chordata > Chondrichthyes > Orectolobiformes > Hemiscylliidae > Chiloscyllium > Chiloscyllium plagiosum. Next base: position 130,106,769 of record NC_057713.1, read on the forward strand.
TTCATAAATTGGAAGTGGTATGGTTTAAAACCAATATCTCAATACCTCCCCAATTCTGGCATCATCCCTAGAATGAGTGCTCCCTTTAATATTCTATTATCCTAAAACATAGCTTTTACTACATCATTAAACAAACTTCCTGAAAAAAAGATCCAGCTTTGCATATTTGCATAATACTTACAGGGTCATTATCATCTTAATGGGCAGTATGCAGGTTGGTTCAATTCCTGAAACCAGTTTCTGAGCATTCCTCTGTAATAGTGTTGGTGTTGGCTCCAGGGAGAATTTTATACCGCAACAGATGTAACCATGTGCAGAATTGTGATCTTTAGCAAAGGGCTTTTCATTTTAACGCTTTTTGTAACTGGAAAGCTTATAGCAGCTGCTATAATTAGAACCGATTCGAGAGATTAGATTAGTTAGGGAGAGATTAGGTTAGGGAGAGATTAGATTGGTTTCATGAAACATCATTCTCATCATTACTCTCTTTCCACCTTTTTGATAAAGATTGGTCAGTACCATTTTTTAGGTGTGCTGATTGCAAGTCAAGAGCGGGAAAAAAAGAGGGCTTTCAAGCTCCTGGGTTTGGCAGTGGAGGCAGTGGGCAGTTTCCAGGGCAATAACTTTTTTTATTCATTCACAGGATGTGGGTGACACTGGCTAGGCCACGGCTAATTTCCCAAGGGGCAATTCAGAGTCCGCTGTGCACCTGGACTCACACGTAGGCCAGCAGTTACTTTCCTGGAGGTTAAAGATCCCACAACACCAGGTTGTAGTCCAACAGGTTTATTTGGAAGCACTAACTTTCTGAGCGCTGCTCCTTCATCAGGTGGTTGTGGAGTATAAGACTGTAAGACACAGAATTTATTGCAAAAGTTTACAGTGTGATGTAATTGAAGTTATATATTGAAAAAGAACTGGATTGTTTGTTAAGTCTCTCATCTTTTAGAAGGAACATGTTGGTTCATTTCTTTCGTATGTAGGTCGCAGAACTTTTTCAAAGTTACATTCTCAAGTGAACTTTAACAATTGGTGTCATGTCGGCCCAGATAATGCATTTAAGGTGAGAGGTGCCCTGTGTGAGACCGTCTCTGCCACAATGGTCAGACTGATTCTAATCAGAAAAAATGAATTTACAGAATCTTACATGGATTCATGCAGTTTTTGAGCAAAATAAAATGTAATTCTGCAAGTACAAATTCTGCAAGTACAAATTCACCCCATAAACTTATATGTATGCGTGTGTGTGCATGTGGATGTGTGTGTGGAGGTAGGTGGTTTTAGATTAGATTAGATTACAGTGTAGAAACAGGCCCTTCGGCCCAACAAGTCCACACCGACTGGGAGTGTATGTGTGAGCGTCTGAGAGAGGGCCTGCATGAGTCAGTAGGAGTGTGTGTGTGTTTGAAGGAGTATGTGTATATGTATGTATCTATCTGTCTGCCTGTGAGTGTGCATCTGTCTGGGTGTGTCTTAAACTCCACAACCACCTGATGAAGGAGCAGTGCTCCAAAATCTAGTGCTATCAAATAAACCTGTTGGACTATAACCTGGTGTTGTGTGATTTTTTGACTTTGTACACCCCAGTCCAACACCGGCATCTCCAAATCATGACTTTCTCTAAAGGATATTGAACCAAATACTATGACAAAGTAATGAGTTAAGAGCGGGGAAGGCCAAGGTGAAAGAGAACAGAGGTGGGTGGGGGAGGAGAAGCTTTAAGCGAGTTAATTTGGCAACAAAGTGTTATTTACTGAGGCGGATCACTACCCTTGCTGACCAAAATCAGACAACTCATGGCACAAACTGGGCAGCAATGAGAGATAACGGCTGCAACATCCAATAGTTGTATTCTATTAATTCACAGGATATGAGCATCACCAGCTGAACCAGTATTTCTTACTGATCTCTAATTGCGCAGAGGACAGTTAAGAGAAACCCACATTGCTGCGGGTCTGGAGTCACATTTAGGCCAGACCACGTAAGGATGGCAAATCCCCTTCCCTAAAGGACATTAGTGAACCAGATCATTATGACAACAGGGTCTGTTAGGAGCATGAGTTACAAAGGGCCTTGGAGAAGAGAATATTCTGTGAGATTTTAATTAGGATCAAACAGTCTCCCACTGAAAATCCCAGCGCGCGTGTGGAGAGACTTCGTGGTTGATATTGAAAGATTTGGTCGAAAGATGGAGGACAGCAGGATAACAGTATACAGTGTGACCTCACGAACCTCCTTCTGAAAGGCTCTAGCCATCATTCTGTAACCGTTGGGTATTTTTCACAATGAAACATTGGACTGGGATGAGTTGATCTATTGTGGTAATGTGGCCTGTGGACAAGACCGTAAAGACCTTACTCTTGAAGACCTGAAAAAGCTAAGGTAGATCATAAGACCATAGGAAATAGGAACAGGAACAGACTCTTTGACTGCTCAAGCCTGTGCTGCCATTTAGTTGGATCATAGACTTCTTTCAGCACAACCAACCCATTTTCTCTTACTTATGGTCCCCATATCAGCTTTACTTTCTCCCTAGGTTACCATCCATCCATCCCTTTGTCTCCCCAACTGTTGTTCTTTCACTTTGGACTCCATTTCAGTCTATCCACTTACTCCTTTCCTTGCATTCCCCCATGTATTCAGTCCATATACTACCTTTTCCTAGCTACTATCTGTTCTTAATAAGAATTACCTGTCTTGCAACATTAACTCCCTATTTTTCTCTCTCCACGGATGCTGCCAGATCTGCTGGGTTTCTCCGGTAATTTCTGTTTTTGTTTCAGATCTTTAACATCTGCAATTCTTTGTTTTACCAAAGTTGTTCAATGTGAGCGCAAGTTCCGTTAGGTGGGCGCTGACAATTTGTCCTCATTGTAGAAAGGAGCAAAGACTTTTCAGACATTCAGGTGGGAAATGGAAGCAGAGGGTTTGTCCATGGTGGAAAGAAGACAGCTAGGTCCAAGAAGCTGCAAAATTACTGGAGCATGTTCGAAGAACTGTGGATGTAAGAGGGGGAAAGAAACTGAACAAGGGGAATAGACAAAACACAGTTGAAGTAGGAAGAAGTCAGTTCAGTGGGGAACAAACACGCTGCAAAAATGGGTCCAGCAGGACAGCGCTGTCGGTGGATCTTGGAAAGGGATTTAAGGCTATCTGGCGATGAGGTTGGGTGTCATGGAGAGAAGATCTCCAGGGAGGATGAGATCTACAGCAATCTTGGGAACAATGGTTTGATGTTTTAGTGGTGAGGTCAAGGTCCAGGAGTGAGTTAAGAGGAGTTGTCAGTGAATTGGCATTCAGCCTTCATTTGGAGAGGTCCATACCATAGACAGTAACAGCAAATCCATTTCAGCAAGGACAGCTGCTTCCTCCTCACATTAACATACCTTTATTTTTTATCTTTTTACTATTGTTTACTGTATTTGCAGGAATATCCAAACCAAACTTCATCACTGAGTTAATATTCATTTGCCTGTGGCCTCCTTAACTTCCACAAAAGTTGGCATTGGAAGAATTTCATTTCATAAGCTCCTATTTTTCATCTGATCTGTTACTGAAGATCAGAACAACCAGTCTGTTGTGGCGTAATAATGGACAAATCAAGCTTCCTCACACTCATTCACAGTGGATATTAAAGGCAGAAAATGTTAATCTCAGTGCAAAAGCCAAGAAGTTGAACCACGAAAACAACACTAAAATGGGGAATGGTTCTGTACATGTTGCAATCAAAATCTTTCTCATTAACTTCTATATAAAGAATTTTAAGTGTTTTTTTCCAGTGTCACCAACAGGGAACTAAAATATCACAGACAACACATAATATATCAATCCTATGACACAAGCACTTACACAGAACTGAGCATAAAATTACTAACTGCTGCAGAAGACCACAGGAGTGCAATACCTTGGGGATAATCCCATTATAATTGAAGCATTCAGGCACTTTTCACAGTTAAATACATTGGTGCTTAAAAGTCATAGAATGGAATGTAATAAAAGAGGCTATAGTGGATCAGTGCAAACTTAAACCTGCTTCCAGTTGGGCATTTCAATGTAGAATATATTATCACTTGTTTTAAAGATTACAAGAGAATTTGATCATTTTTGGGATTGATTTATGTTAGTCTCTGTGAACAGGGGGATTTCTTACGTAAGCCAGGCTTCTGTACTATTAACGTATTAACAACTGATAGATGGTTATTAAGGTTGTGTAGAGATTCTCATTGTTCTGTTTTACCATGGTTTTGCACAGCTGTGAAGGAATAGTTACTGTAGATGGGATGGCTTTGTGTTATTCCTGCTTCAGGTAAGGCTGCTGCCATTTTCAATCGATGCTTCACTTGGACAGTAAAAGTGTTTGTCTTTCGATATTCATAGTTTCAAAAGGCACCATCCACAATCCACCCAAAGAAAGCAGATATTGTTTAGCCCAACCAATTGTGTTTCCAGTTCTCTTTAGGCCACTGGAGACTAGGCAATGAGGTTACAGATTGTCATTAAAAATAATTCTGCTGCTGCTTCTGATCCACAGTTCCTTGTGGATGCCTAGTTTTGAGTTTCAAGATCTATCCCAATTTACAAATGGTAGTGCAATTAAAAGATACACAGTGTAAAGCAGTTGGTCCAATAGCAGTTGGTCCAAAGATTAAGAGAACTGGATGTGTCTCCAAAACTACGTCCAAAAGCAAGAACTGCAACCGCAGTGTTCTGAATTCTTAAATTGCTTTGGAAATATCAAGAACTGACAATGACAGACTTAGAACATCATAAGCAATTGAAATAATTGATACCGAAAAAATTGGTCTTTTTAATGTTTAAATGAAACTATAGAAAATAGAAACACTGAAGATAGGAGCAGGAGGAAGCCATTCGACCCTTCGAGTCTGCTCCACCATTCAGCACAAAATGGCTGAGCATCCAACTCAATCGCTTAATCCTGCTTTCTCCCCATAACCTTTGATCCTATTCGCCCCAAGTGCTATATCCAGCCGCCTCTTGAATACATTCAATGCTTTGGCATCAACTACTTCCTGTGGTGATGAATTCATTACCAGGAACATTCTTCCTGCAACTACCATGGAATTTTATACGTCTCTGTGAGATCTCCCCTCACTCACTTACCTTAAAGCAAGTGATGCTGCTCTTAGTGATATATTATTGTTGGGCAGCTGTTGGGATCATAGTCAGGCTTTCTTCCCTTACTTATTAGCTGGGGAGAGAGTCTGACAGTGCTTTGCTGTAAAAGCCAGGCTCTTGTGTGTGTGAGGGAGGAATGTTGGTCAGGAGATGGGAGACCTTCCTGGTTTTCTTTAATACCCTTGATGTCTAATTGACAGCAGAGCATTTGATAACAATGTATTTGGAAGAAAAGGTAATGAATCCATCCCACAGGATTTCATTGAAATGTCAATTTAGGCTAACATTCAATGTGTTGTCTAATTGACAGCAGAGCATTTGATAACAATGTATTTGGAAGAAAAGGTAATGAATCCATCCCACAGGAAATGTCAATTTAGGCTAACATTCAATGTGTTGTGAGAGAAACAGAATTCATTCACAGGGATTATTCAGATAGAATACAACACGATTATATTCTTGGTGATAGAATTTTTTTTATATAGCAGCAACATTTTAAAGGCATCTGGACGGGTATATGACTAGGAAGGGTTTGGAGGGATATGGGCCAGGTGCTGGCAGGTGGGACTAGGTTGGGTTGGGATATCTGGTCAGCATGGATGAGTTGGACCGAAGGGTCTGTTTCCGTGCTGTACATCTGTACGACTCTATGAGTAAGTCTTCAAAGCTCTTGAAGAGGATAGTAGTCATGCGTTCTACTTACAGCTGACTGTGAGTTTTGATGATTGGCACCGAGTCTTTGCAGCTTTAATTAGGTTTACAACCTGCCCTTGTAGTAATTTCTCTGCGCTAAACAACTTTAGACTTTGACAATGGGCAGTTGTCCTGTGATTCCTGTAAACACCGAGCAACTGACATGAGACAGCGTAGCTGCAAACAACGTTAACAAGCTGAAATAGATACAGACCTCCTTCGCCTACATTCTTAAAGTCAGTCAGGAAAGTTTTGGGTTTCCAATGCAACATAATACATTTGCTTGCTTGATAGTATAAAGCAGCAGACATACTAACCCATGTAAGAGGAAAAGTAGCTAATTTATGGTTAAGTTTAGCTGTGCTTATTTACCTGTCCTGGCTGTTCGCAGGCAGTCTGGTACTTTGCCTGTTGGCACACTTCTTTCACTCTTTCATACTTAGGAAGGTAATTGGTTTGTTGTGCATCACCAGCTCCCTCTTCTTTCTTACGGAGTAATTTGCTGGAAAGAAAGGAGTAACAAAATTTTCTCGTGAATTGGAAAAATGAGGCTTTTTACACTTTGTACTTGGCAAAAGCAATGCCCAGTTACAACATTGCAGCATAATTTCAATTAGGAGAACTTTTGCCCAAAATATCAACTTTCCTGCTCCTCAGATGCTGTCTGAACTGCTGTGCTTTTCCAACACCACACTCTTGTCTCTAATCTCCAGCACTCACTTTCACCTAGGCAATTTCCCATGGCCAATCCATCTAACCTACACATCTTTAGACTGTGGGAGGAAACTGAAACAGCTGGAGGAAACCCACACAGACATGAGGAGAATGTGCAAACTCCACACAGACAGTTGCCTGAGGCTGGAATTGAACCCAGGTCCATAGTGCTGTGAGGTAGCAGTGCTAACCACTGATCCACTGTGTCATCCCAAACATTTTTCTTATCCTTTTCTCAAAAATGTGTGGCTGATCCCTCAACCATGAGCAGGCAGAAAGAGTGTTCCCCTCTCCTTCAGCATTCCAGAGGTGACGCTCCATTCTACTGCCCTGTTACCCCTAACAACCCCCATCCTCCCTCACAGCACCTTCTGATACAAGTGCAGGAAATAAAGCACCTGCCTCTCTGTGCAGATCTCCCTGCACTTCTTCTGAGGTGAAACAGAAATGGGTTTGCATTCTTTCAATTTAAAACAATATATCCTCTATTTGCAAAGTAGTTTCTTCTAAATTGGGGAAACAAAATGCAGGTTGGTATCACCGGAAACCTCCATTTGGACTACACCCATCAGCTTCCTCCCATTTCAATTCCCAGCTCCATTCGGATTCTGTCTTCTTTTTCCTAAGCCTCCTGTACTGTTCCACTGAAGCCTGAACTGCAATGAAGAAATACCATCTCAGCTTTTGATTCACCACTTTACAAGCTTTCAGACTGAGTTCATCTACTACAGATCAGAAAATCTCTACCTCTATTTCCCTTAATGGTTTCACTAATTTCATTTACACCTAACACATGCTTTTTCTCAATACTTTCTCCTTGAGTTCCACCACCATCCTTGCTGACAAATATGCCTGCCTTTCAGATTTTTACAGACGTTTCCAAACCCCATTTTCCCACCTCTATTCCTGTCGTGAACCTATGACTCTTTTACGTTTTGATAAAAAGGTCATTGACCTGAAACATTAACTCTGTCTTTCTGACCATGGGAATGACACCTGACCTGCTGAACATTTCCATGAATTTTCTGGAAGGGACTCGTTTCTTCTCGATAAAATGATGAATTATTTAATGCTCGCTTCTACATCATAGAGTCATAGAGATGTACAGCATGGAAACAAACCCTTCGGTCCAACCGAGGCATCTGATTAGTCACAGATCAACATGACATTCTGCTTTCCAAAAACAAAAGGAACATGCTTTGTATTGGTGAATATACTTTATTTCTAGATTTAATATACTGACACACTTGTCTTGATGCTGTAACCAGAGAGAGAGAGAGAGAAAGAGAGAGAGAGAGAGAGAGAGCAAGAGCAAGAGAAAGTGCAATACGTTTTACAGAGCTGAATTTATGTGATTAACCTCCAAAGTAATCTGCTGGAAACATGTTAGCTGATTAATGCACATTGTCTAAGTGAAACGACTACAAACACAGAGAGGTGAACATTAATTTTCTGCCAGTAAGACATATGTTACCCTTCACCATGTTAAGATAATTGATGTAAGTTTCAAGAGGTAGCCACTAGTCCTCAGGTAAGAAGTGTATGCGGAATCACAAAGACTGGAGGAAGAAAAATCAATATCTATTACAGCAGTGAGTCCAAGGTTTAATGTTCCTTTCCTTGGGCTTGGTTCTCATCAGTGCTCAGCTTTTTTTTTGAGATGGTGAGTCACAGTCCATGGAATATGTTGACATTCAGGAAACTGAGAGCTAATCATAATTATGTCTCTGTCCTTTAGATGGATGCTTTGATTTGTGAAGTTGCTAAAATGCTCACTTATAAAGCAGGAATTGGGAATATTATGCCACAGAACAGAGTGGATGATTTAAATTTGTTGCTGGTGAAGAAAGTGGTTTCTCACATATTATTGACAGGGGCTCATTCTAACTCAGCAAGTGATTCAACAAAAGGATAACTCCACAAAGAACTCAAACTAACGTTAGTGCATGTTTTGTTATTTCCTTTGGCCTTTTGAGCATTCTTGACAAAGCGGTGACGAAAATGTATTACATAGTTGGAGCAAACTGCTTCCTGATGGATATAAAGCTCAAGATGAATTAATAGAGGCAGCTGAAGAGATATCACCGAGACAACTATTGAATTCTGCTGATTCTGCTTTCATCTCCTTATAGCTCAATCATGCTTCAGTAACTTATTAACTAGCTTCACCAACTCCATTCGCACGCCTGATGGGATAATCATGGTGGCTCAGTGGTTAGCACCGCTATCTCACAGTGCTAGGGACCTGGGTTCAATTCCAGCCTAGGGTGACTGTCTATGTGGAGTTTACATGTTCTCCTTGTGCCTGTGTGGGTTTCCTCTGGGTACTCCCGTTTCTGCCCACAATCGCAAAGATGTGCAGGTTAGGTGAATTGGTCATGCTAAATGGCCCATAGCATTCATGGGTGTGTAGGTTAGGTGAATTGGTCATGCTAAATGGCCCATAGCATTCAGGGGTGTGTAGGTTAGGTGAATTAGTATGGAGGAATGGGTCTGGGTGGGGGACTTGTTAGGCCAAATGGCCTGTTTCCACACTAGACATTCTATTCTATTCTAAGATGGTTGTTAAAATAAATGAGAATTATTTGGCAAAAGTTGTCTTATCATACAATTCTTATAGCAGCTATTGTAATGTAAGATTACATCTCTAATACTGAGGAAAAGGTTATTGAAGTGAGGATTGAATCAACCTGATAAGAACATACAAACTAGGACAGGAAGTAGGCAATTCTGCCCCTGGAGACTGCTCCACCATTTATTATAATAACAGCCGATCTCATCCCAGCCTCAACTCCACTTTCCTGCCTACTCTCCATAAGTCTTCAATGCATTACTAATTTTAAAAAATCTGTCCATCGCCTCCTTAAACGTACTCAATGTCCCAACACCGTCTACACTGTGGGATAATGAATTCCACAGATTCATTTGAGAGAAGTAATTTCTTCTCATCTCCGTTTGAAATCTGCTACCCCTTATCCCAAAACTATAACCTCTCATTCTAGACAGCACCTCGGTGGGCGGCACGGTAGCACAGTGGTTAGCACTGCTGCCTCACAGCGCCTGAGACCCGGGTTCAATTCCCGCCTCAGGCGACTGGCTGTGTGGAGTTTGGACGTTCTCTCTGTGTCTGTGTGGGTTTCCTCCGGGTGCTCCGGTTTCCTCCCACAGTCCAAAGATGTGCAGGTCAGGTGAATTGGCCATGCTAAATTGCCCGTAGTGTTAGGTAAGGGGTAAATGTAGGGGTATGGGTGGGTTGCGTTTCGGCGGGTCGGTGTGGACTTGTTGGGCCGAAGGGCCTGTTTCCACACTGTAATGTAATCTAATCTAATCTAAAAATATATAACAGAGGATGCAAAAGCCTATTAGTTAGGTTAGACCAATTGAGTGTTATCTTTTTGCGGATTATAGTTGCCAAAGCTTGAGAAATAAACATATGTCTACTATGCCTATCTACATTTACTTTGTATATCTTCTTTAGTATTTTACATACCTCAATGAGCTCTCCTCTCATTCTTTGAAACCCAAGAGATTGTAGGCCTAAACCACTCAATATCTCTGCATACGACAAACCCCTGATCTCTGGAATCAATCTAACGAACCCCCTCTGAAATGTCTCCAATGAAACTACACCCCTCCTCAAGTCAGGGGACCAACAAAGACAAATGCAAAACAAAACTGACTTGCTTGCTTTAAACCCTTCCTACATGTTGTTTCCAGGGAATCAAGAGAGATTAAAATTGACTCCACTAATGTTGTTAACTGGTCAGCCTTTTAAGGGTGCCTAATCTTAAAATAAAATTACCCATTTACTTCTCAATCTCTGGCAACTATATTTAGCAAGAAGATAACACTGAATTGGTCTGACCTAACTAATATGCTTTAGTAATCTTTGTTATGTTACCAATTAATCCTGCCATCTTAACCTGTCAACTAAGATTTGAAGGTTATTCAACAAATTTCAGTACGAACACTGTTACCTGACTTCTTTGATCACTGGCACTCAGTAGTTTGTGGGAGGTTGGTTAGAGAGAAAATAAAAAACTGAAAGAACTCAGCAAGCCAGGCAGGTGGAGCACCTCCTGATGCTGCCTGGCTTGCTGTGTTCTTCCAGCCTCCTGCTTGTCTACCTGTGGGAGGTTGGTGGCAGTTTCCTGTCTCCTAAAACATTGGCTTGTCCATGGGGTTGTCAAAGCCGTTGGGCATCACCCGGTGTGTTTCAGGAGCAGCGGTCTGGGGTGGCAGTCACTGTCATTATTACTTCAGAAGCAAATAGTGAACTGAGCAGCTGCACAACCCACACAGCCATGATTTCTCTGGACTCTCTTCATAGCCAGCCAAGCTGCTTGTTTCTGCTGATCTCTTCCAATGCACTTCCAAACATTCAACCAGCAGAGGCCACAAACCTCAGTGACACAACCTCCTAGCTGTCAGTGTCAATGTTCGCCACCTTCACATCCTCATGTGCAGATGTCTTTTGTAGTGGAGGCTTGGATTCCCAGAGAATTGTGACCCTGTGGCCAATTACTGAAGAGAGGGTTTTGTGCACATGGGCCTCATCCAGCCAGTGAACATGGCTGAGCTAGGTCAGATGTCATTGGCTTAGTGTGAAGAATGTACATTGATGGAATCAGCTTGCTGAAGGATTTTTGAATTGGTGACCTTGGCCAAGGTTTGTGTCTGATAGAGGTAACATGGGAAATATTTTTCCCAAAATGTCCAATGGGAGTGGTTGTGATAGGAGGTGATGGCTGAGTGGTATAATCTCTAGACTATTAATCCATAGACCCAGGTAGAGTTCTGGGGACCTGGGTTTGAATCCTGCCATGGAAGAGAGTGGAAGTTGAATTGAAAAAAATCTGGAATTAAAGATCTAATGACAACGATGACACAGCTGTGAATCATCATAAAAGCTCAGCTGGGTCACTAACATCCCTTTAGGGAAGGAAATCTGCCATCTTTACCTGGCCTGACCTGCATGTGACTCTAGATCCGTCAAAATGCAGTTGATGCTCAACCTGCCTCTGGGCAATAAGGGATGGGTAATAACTGACCCCCACATTCCGTGAGTGAATAAGAAACATGTTGTTACAAATGCTGGTACAGGTTCATGATCTTTGCATCGTGCGCATCCTGGGGCAGAGACCCTTTGCTACAGGAAAGAGCTGAGGAGTTATCCTCTAAGTCTTGGTCAATATTTGGTGAAGTAACTGCGAACATATTGAAGCTTGTTGTTTAAAACCCATATGATCACCATTCACTCTCAACGCATGGACTAGACCAAGGGATTTCCTCACGGGTCCTTCCATTTTGCCACTGTAACTTGGCTGGAGATGCAGCAGACAGCTCAATGATAGCTCTCAATAGAATTCCACTGCACTTCTAACCCTAACCCTAACCCTAACCTATAATACATGGCTTGGAAAAGGTGGATGCTAGGAAATTGTTTCAGTTAAACGAGGAGACTAGGACCCGTGGACACAGCCTTAGAATTAGAGCGGGTCATTTCAGAACAGAAATGCGGAGGCATTTCTTCAGCCAGAGAGTGGTGGGCCTGTGGAATTCATTGCCACGGAGTGCAGTGGAAGCCGGGACGCTAAATGTCTTCAAGGCCGAGATTGATAGATTCTTGTTGTCTCGAGGAATTAAGGGCTACGGGGAGAACGCTGGTAAGTGGAGCTGAAATGCGCATCAGCCATGATTGAATGGCGGAGTGGACTTGATGGGCCGAATGGCCTTACTTCCACTCCTATGTCTTATGGTCTTATGGTCTTATGGTCTAACAAATGTACAACGAGCAAGATATTCTGAGCCTGGTTATTAAATCACAAATAGTTCCTTGATAATTAGAGAAGATGAAGGGATTGAAAGTTCATGTGGCACTCTTAATGAATACTTCTCTCAGGGTATTAACTCCAGTGTATTTTCCCCTTTGCTCATCTGCAGGCAGAAACCCAAGATCATGAATGAGGAATGTCTGCCTCACTAACATATCACTTCAATGACTTCCAGTCTGAGCAATGATATTACACCTGCTTTTAAAAAAAAAATTGAATGTAATGTTCTTCCTGCTCTGCTTCTTTAATGATTCAATAAGTTAGGTTTTAGGGCTTATTACTGCATTAATAATGACTCAGAACTCAGCATTTCGTTGTCAAGTAAGTTATATCAGTAATGACTTTCTGGATGCTTTGTCATCAAAAAATTACAGAAACTAGTGAACTGAACACAAACTGTTTTTCAGAATTAATTCCTTAACTGAAAATAAAGTAAGAAAGATCTGTGCAACAATGAAAAAATATAATTACTACTAGGTTTAAATCATATGGAAATTGGAAAAGTGCACAACAGTTTTTACTCCTTGTGTAGAATTCTCAACGGAATAATTTTGTTCTTAAAGTGCAATGCTTGGAAGCATGTATTTCTTGGTGATGGCAAAGCACCCACATATAATGTATTGTGTGATACTCATGATGCACTGTATCTTACCCTCTCTCAATGAGGAATGTGTCACGCCAAATCCTAGCCTTCTTATTTGAACGGAATCTGCAAGAAAAGACATGCTGGATGTTAAAGACTAACTGACAAATGGCACTATATGGCTAATACATCTGGGTGTCTCCTCATCTCAAGGATGCCAATTGGTGTCTTCATCAGAAACAATGCATCCCGGAATGACTACTTCAGAGATAGGTGGCTGCTTCAGAAATGGTATTCATTGATGATAGTTGTCTCTCTTTCAAAGGACAATCAAAAAAATTCATTCAACTCATAGAGTCATAGAGATGTACAGCACGGAAACAGACCCTTCGGTCCGACTAGTCCATGCCGACCAGATATCCCAACCCAATCTAGTCCTACCTGTCATCACCCGGCCCATATCCCTCCAAACCCTTCATATTCGTATACCCATCCAAATGCCTCTTAAATGTTGCAATTGTACCAGCCTCCACCACTTCCTTGGGCAGCTTATTCCATACCCGTACCACCCTCTGTGTGAAAACGTTGCCCCGTAGGTCTCTTTTATATCTTTCCCCTCTCACCCTAAACCTATGCTCTCTAGTTCTGCATCCCCGACCACAGGGAAAAGACTTTGCCTATTTACTCTATCCATGCCCCTCATAATTTTGTAAACCCCTATAAGGTCACTCCTTAGCCAGAAAATAACAGTCTTATTCCTCTACAAAACACTGCCCCAGGTTAAATAAATAGTTACGGCTTATATTTTAAGTTTAACTCATTTACAACATTCTGATTCTTTGTTGTCATACCAACTGATTTACCATTATTTACAATTATCGTCTGACACAGTTACTCAAACAGTCTGGTTCCTTCAAAATACGTGGGGAACACAATGTTTTGCTGATATATAGTGAACTGTGAAGTGGACGGTGATAAACTTTTGGGGAATATAGACAGGCTGCTTTATGGGCAGACACCTGGCAGGTGAGATGTAATGCAGCAAATTGCAAAGTCACATACTTTGCTTGAAAGAATGAGAAGAGGTACCGAAAACTAAAGGATACGATTCTAAAGTGGGGATTCCTAGGTTATATGTACATGAATCATTGAAGTTTACAGGCAAGTTAGGAACAATGCTAAAAAAATCAGCAGTCAAGACTTTGGACTCTATAAGTAGGGGCTTCAAATAGAAATGTGGGTAAATTATGAAGCTGTGTAAGACATTGGAACAGCCTGAAGTGGAGAATTGTGTCAAATTCTGGGCAGTGCACTTTATTTAGGATGCAAAGACTTTAAAGAGATCCTGTAGAAAAAGATCATAAAAATGGTTCCAGAAGGATTTAATTTATCGGGAAAGATTGGTGAACATCCCAGAGAAAGAACTGAATAGAAAAGTGTTCAAAACTATCAAGGGTCAGAGGTTAGTTAGTTCAGTTAGCTGGACTACTAGTTTACAATGTAGAGTGATGTGGGTTCAATTCCTGCACTGGGTGAGAGTTATCATGAAGGGCTTTCCTTATAAAGCTCTCTTCCAGTCTGAGGCATGGTGATCCTTGGGTTAAACCATGACCAGTCATCTGTCTCTTTCTGTATGAGACAGCAACCCTATGATTGACTATGCCGACTTTACCTTTATAGACTGGGAGAAATGTTCTCATTGGGGGAAGGATCAAAGATAAGAAACTAATAGTTTAAATTAATTTGCAAAAAAAAAATCTGAAGTTGATATGAAAGAAATGTTCCTCGGGTGCGAGTGATTGTGATCTGGAATACACTGCCTGAGAATGTGACAGAGGCAGGTTCAATCAATTGCTTCTTCAATGACTATAGATCATTATCTTGGATGACGTACAGACCTGTCAAACCTTTTAAATTCCAACATTCTTTCCTTTAAAAGAGGACAGATACAGCCAAAATTACTGAAATTGCAATTCCAGTGGCCAGCTGGAGAGTAACTGTGGAATGTAACAAATGAAGGTGTCATGTAAACTTCAGAGAGGAAAAAATATGCACAAATTGAAATTTAATCTTCTGGAATACATGGTCTGGAGAATGGCCTATGTTACTAGTTGAAGGTGATGTGCTGGTGAGCTGAGATACTCATTTGTACCGGCCTGGGTTGGAGTGCTAGTTTACAGTGAAGGCCACAGTCAAAGAACCACCCATTGTCACCCCGGATTGCAGAAACAACGGACTCTTTTGCTCTGAGTGCTAGAGGCCAGAAAGACAGTCAGAAGGAAGGAGGATTTCAACTGGACTGCAAAGCTCAGAATCTTGAAATCAACTGCCAAGCTCTCGAACTATCCTTCAAGAACAAGACTGAGACTGATCCACATAATGTTTAACCTATTATTTCTTCTTATATTTAATAACTAACAAAGTCACTCTTTAGTTAACTTAAGAAAGCCTGATTAATTTGGCTCCCTTTAAAACAAATTCTGGGAGAAAGGAATCCACAAGCGAATGGATCCTTGTTGTAACCAGCTGAGAGGATGAGCCAATAAACAGAGGGAGCTAGACCATCCCTCCTCACCTGGGAGCTTGACAATTTGGGTATCCATCAGGAACCGTAATAATTTGGGGAACATCCCCTTGGGGGACTGGTAATAATATTCCAAAAGGGAACTGTTATAGAACATAGAACAATACAGCGCAGAACAGACCCTTTGGCCCTCGATGTTGCGCCAACCCGTGAACCTATCTCAGCTCCTCCCCCTACACTGGCCCATCATCGTCCATGTGCTTATCCAAGGATTGTTTAAATCTCCCTAATGTGGCCGAGTTGACTACATTAGCAGGTAGGGCACTCCATGCCCTTACCATTCTCTGCGTAAAGAACCTGCCTCTGACATCTGTCTTAAATCTATCACCCCCCCCAATTTGTAGTTGTGCCCCCTCGTACAAGCTGACGTTTATCATACTAGGAAAAAGACTTTCACTGTCTACCCTATCGAATCCTCTGATCCTCTTGTATGTCTCTATCAAATCCCCTCTTAGCCTTTTTCTCTCCAATGAGAACAGACACAAGTCTCTCAGCCTTTCCTCATAAGACCTTCCCTCCAGACCAGGCAACATCCTGGTAAATCTCCTCTGCACCTTTTCCAATGCTCCACATCTTTCCCAGAACTGTACACAATATTCGAAGTGTGACTGCACTAGTGTTTTGTATAGTTGCAGCACGATATTGTGGCTCGGGAACTCAATCCCTCTATCAATGAAACCAAACACACCGTATGCCTTCTTAACAGCACTATCAACCTGGGTGGCAACTTTCAGGGATCTATGTACATAGACTCCAAGATCCCTCTGCACATCCACACTACCAAGAATCTTTCCATTGACCCAGTACTCTGCCTTCCTGATATTCTTCCCAAAGTGCATCACCTCACATTTAGTTACAATGAACTCCATTATGTACCTGAAGGAAAGAAATTTATACACTGCAATGGAAGTGTCAAGGAGTGGTTTAGCTAAATTGCTCCTTTACAGATTCCAAAGCAGTACCATAAACATAAATTGCTGGAGAAATTCAGGAGATCAGGCAGTATCTGTGGAGAGAAGGCAGAGTTAACTTTTCAGTGACCCTTCTTGAAGCTCTTCCAATCCTCAAAGCCACCTTACTGGATGAAGGCAGCAGACCACGTGGCGCTCGTGACCCATCCAAACACCCCGGATAGAATCCATCTACCAGGGCCGCTGTGAAGGAAAGGCCGCCAGCATTCTCAAAGATCCATCCCACCCTGGCAATGTTTTTGTACAACCTCTACCATCAGGGAGAAGGTACAGAAGCCTGAACACATGGATCAGGCAGTTTCAAAACAGTTTCTACCCTACTCTTGTTAGAATACTGAATGGACAATCTCTTAACATTCACCTGTACCTGTGTTTTTGTTTTTGCTGCTGTTTACCTATTATTTGCTTATCTACGCTACTTAACTATGTGATCTACCTGTTTTGCTTGCAAGACAAAACTTTTCACTGTGCCTCGGTACACGTGACAATAAATTCAATCCAATTCAAAACTCAAAATGTTAATGATGCTTTCTCTACACAGATGCTGCCAGACCTGCTGAGTTTCTCCAGCAATTTCTGTTTTTGCTTCAGGTTTCCAGTTTCTGCAGTTCTTAGTTTATATTTTAAAGTCTAAATCAGTTGTGGTGTTCTTTAGTATTCCCCTCTGGCTCCTGTGTTATCAAAATCATACTGTGTTGTATGTTAGGTGCCAGATTTCAATCATTTTCGCTAACCTGTTCCTTGGTTTCTCAGATTCCAATAGTTTCAGTATAGACTTGCCGTCCATATCTGGTGGAACATCAAGGCCTGCAATATCTAAGATGGTGGGAGCGAGGTCAATATTCAGAACCAGCTGAGGAATGCTGTTGAAATAAACACAACCACAATAATGGAATACCATGAGCTAAACAAAATGTATCTGATTTCTCACAAAAAGGCTTATGACTTACACTAAACAAAAAGAGCTAATATTGCTTCAATATGGATTTGAAAAACAGCAATTATTTTTAACTGTTGAACCCAGTGTGGACATTTAATGTTAAAAATTTCCTTTGCAATACAGTCATCACATTTCCAGAACAAATAGACAGTAGTTGGATTGTCACATCTACGATGTTTAAACTATTCAGCTGAAGCAATCTGCAGTGTATTAATGTCCCTGCTGTTTGGCATTCTGCCTTTTCAAATAATTATCTAAATTTGTCTGAAAATACTATTTTATGGGCAGGTTTTCTCAGCCCTTCCTCCATCCCTGAGCTCCTGTTACGCTCTTGATTGTTGCATTTTTCTGTCCCAAATCAGTTGCAAGACAACTCTTGTAGAGCCTCTTGTAGTCTAGAGCCAGCAGCAGGAGGCAGGAAAATATCAAAGGTATCTGCCTCTCAGGTATCATAGCCTCTGTGAGGCTGACCATTTCATGCAGTACTTGGATCTCGGCAGAAATCCAGGGTGGCACATACCTTGGGAACCTCTGCCCTAGACTGGTCAATGGACAAATCAAAAAATGCACTAAGATGTCAGGATTCGCTCAGCCACATCTCCACACCCCAACTCATTAATGTTGCTGCCTTGGATCTGTGGTCAAGCCGCAAGACCTCAGGGAAGTCCTAACATGCAAGCACTGTCCAGTTGTCACCCCCTCCGCCTGACTTTGGTACCTGGGATGTCAGGGTGCCAGTTAGCCCATTTGGCTGGAGAGCTGCTTTGCAATACAGAGGGCTGGCAACAAGATTCAATTGCCACACTGGCTCATGTTATTGCGATGATATCGCTTTCATGACCTTCCGCCCACCCCCACTACCTTACGTATGGTCACCCTCAGGTTAAACTCACCACCAGTTCTCTCTTGAAAAAGAGAGTGGTCTGCTGGAACTATGGTGGCTTTACCTTTGCAGGGATCATAGAATCTCTACAGTATGGAATCAGTTCATTCGGCCCATCGAGTACACTGCCCCTGGGAACAACATCCCACCCAGACCTAAACACCCTTCACCTTATCCCTGTAACCCTGTAATTCCCATGGCCAATCCACCTAACCTGCACATCCCTGAACACAATCAGCAATTTTCCATGGTCAACCTTTGGACTGTGGGAGGAAACCGGGACACCTGGAGAAAACCCATGCAGACACAGTGAGAACGTGCAAACTCCACACAGACAGTCACTTGAGGGTGAATGCTAACCTGGGTCCCTGTCGCTGTGAGGCAGCAGTGTTAACCTGTCTCACTATCCACTTGTGGTAAATTATTTTAAATTTCCAAAGGTCCATTTTGAAACCATTTCTCCAAATCGCCTTCTTGACCTTGTATTAATAAGAGAGAATTTTTGCTGCCTAGTTACTGGGCTGATTTTATGCTGGATTTTTGCTGCCTAGTTACTGGGATGATTTTATGCTGGGGGTGGGATCCAGCTTCTTGTACAAAAGTCAGGTGTGAGACCGTAACCCCAAACCTCCGACTCTGTCCGCCCACTCCACTCTCCCAGCATGTGCCATTAACTGGCCTGAGATAATGACTTCTGCTCTCCTTGGCACAGCCGTCAGTTCATCAAAGTTGTGCCACAGGGAAACGTGAAGCAATGGAGCCAGCCTACAAGGCAGGTGCTGGCTCTTGCCAGGGTAAATCAGGCAGGGCCTGGTGACTGGCATCAAAGGGAATGGCGGATCAGGATTGATGGGACACAGGAAGTAAACGTGCTAGCAGGGTGTCTCCGATACTCGCAAGGGGCCTGAAAAGATGCCAAACCACCTCTTTCCCCCACCCATTGCCCAGTTAGTGCCTAACACCTGGTGTCAGTTTCCCAGGCCAAGATCCCATCAGTTGTGGGAGGTGGTTCTTAGGCAGCCACCTCAGTGTCTCAATTGGACAACAGGCAAGTGGGTGTCGCAATGCTTCCCCCCATTGCTGTTAAAGTTGTAGTGGGGCAAGAGGTAGGTGTCAGGAATAGCACTTCTGTATGGCACACAACTTTAATACTCCAGTCTTACGAACCAAGCATGGTAAGTGACATAGATGAATGCACACAATAATATATAAACTTGTATTATTAAAGAATTTAAATTAAAAGTAGATGGTAAACATTGTGGATCTGACACATTCATCTTCCACAGCACATTCTTTCCATTAGTTTTGTTTCATCTTCTTTCTTTATTTTCCTTACTCTGAGGTATACTCTCGTCAGTCACTATACTTACCTTTCATCTCCTCCCCACATGCTTTACAATATACCTCTCCCTTTTTCCAAATTGTTGTTTTGTTGACAGAAAGCAGTTTATAGCTGATCGCAGCTAGAACGTGAAGGATTGCTCTTAATATCCTGGGCTAAGGGTGAGAGAGTTTTAGCTGGACTTCCCACTCAACATTGCTAACTATCTATTAATAATAATGATGACTATTTGTGGGCATATCTATAGATTGGGTTGAGGCATGAGGCTCACCACTAATTAACTTGCGAACTCTAGCTCACACATAATGAACAGCTCATTGAATAAAGCGTTGGAAGGCTGCCACCTCTCAAGAATCATAACCACAGAAAGAGCCTCCGGCAAAGTGGGTGGAATATTGATGGGTTTATAAATAGCTTTGTGTTTTTTTTGGCCAATTTTCTCCCTTTTACCTCTGATTGTGTTGATTTTGCTGGGATGCAGATCCATCAGAGTTGATTGCTCTCTGAGATCTCACTAAAGTATCAGTGATTTCAATACAATTATTATATTAATATCAATATTGTTTTCTTTAATTTGTCAATAATGTTTACTATTTTATTTATGTTAGCAATGCTTTGGAGCTGAGTGATTCCAATCTATTTTAATTGGTCATAGACTTTATAAGGAGGCATTTCTCTTCTAACTTTCTCACAGGTTTCCAACACTTGATGTTAGTTGATATTTCTGATAAATTCTGATAATATTTGTAACTCGCTGATGCTACTGTAACAAAGTGTGAAAGCCCGATTAGTGACTGTGCAAAGTGACAGTTTGCCTCAGAGTGTATATTATAAAATAGAATCCTCAGCGACTCCTGTCAGCTTGAAAATTCCATAAATAATCCCTTAATTCCATAAATAATCCCTTAATTCCATAAATAATCCCTTACATTGACCCTGGTTCCACATTTGGTCCACGCACAAAGAAAGGAACTCGGATATCAAAGTCATATGGCATTGATTTTCCCTTTACCAGTCCAAATTGCCCAATATGGTAACCATGGTCTGCAGTATAGATGACATAGGTGTTGTCCAGTTCCCCAGTCTCTGCAAGCATCTGAAATATCTAAAGCATAATAGAAGTTGTTTCATTATTATTTTAAATGGTTGTGAAAAAAAAAGCAAGGGAAATATTTTCATGAAAATTGCTATTCTGTAATATCATTCTTTACCAAGTAGCTGCTGAAAGAAGCAGAGCTGTCTGTCCTCCCTGTTTTAATGTTCAAAGGCATCCTGTTTTCTATTGTACTTCCATACAAGTCAAATTCCCATTGAACATTAATTGGCTCAATCATGCGACTTACCCTATCCACAGAGTCATCCACTGACATAAGTGTCTGCAGCCTTTTTCTCTGGAGAATGTTGGTAAATTCCATATGGATTGGCCTCATAGCTCCTGTGAACTGCATAATCCAGTGTTTGTCCATGTTCGGGGCATAGTTATAACTGGGTGTACTAAAATATAACAAAATAAACAAAGTTCAACACAACTGGTTAAAATGTTTTCTCAATTAGCAGTTTACTGCTTTTATATTCAAATGGGAGCATAAGAGGTCCAGTTAGTAAGTTTGTAGATGACACCAAAATTGGAGGTGTAGTGGGTAACGAAGAAGGTTAGCTCAGATTACAACAGGATCTAGACCAGATGGGCCAATGGGCTGAGAAGTGGCAGATGGAGTTTAATTTAGATAAATGCGAGATGCTGCATTTTGGGAAAGCAAATCTTAGCAGGACTTATACACTTAATGGTAAGGTCCTAGAGAGTGTTGCTGAACAAATACGGAGGGTGAGTTGGAAGTTTGGATTAGGAATTGGCTGACTGGAAGAAGACAGAGGGTAGTAGTTGATGGTAAAGGTTCATCTTGGAGTGCAGTTACTAGCGGTGTTCCGCAAGGATCTGTTTTGGGACCATTGCTGTTTGTCATTTTTATAAATGACCTGGAAGAGGGGTTAGAAGGTTGGGTGAGCAAGTTTACGGATGATACGAAA
>NC_057713.1:130128950-130164343 GCF_004010195.1 Chiloscyllium plagiosum
GTGAGTTCATGGAATGCCCTGCCAGTAGCAGTGGTGGACTCTCCCTCTTTATGGGCATTTAAACGGGCATTGGATAGGCATATGGAGGATAGTGGGCTAGTGTAGGTTAGGTGGGCTTGGATCGGCGCAACATCGAGGGCCAAAGGGCCTGTACTGCGCTGTATTTTTCTATGTTCTATGTTCTATTTGGGCTTTTGCCCGAAACGTTGATTTTCCTGTTTCTCGGATGCTGCCTGATCTGCTGTGCTTTTCCAGCACCACACTCTCGTCTCTAATCTCCAACATCTTGATCAATTCTAGTCCCATTTTCCAGCACCTGCTTCATAGCCTGGTTTGCCTTAGCACCACAAGTGAATCTGTAAATACTTCTTGAATGTTATGAGGGTTTCTGCCTCTACATTTTTACAGGCAGTGAGTCCCTTGTCTTATGATCTGTGAATGAAAACTCGCATCTTAGAATGCACATTTCAAAGGTCTCTATTTTCTTTATTGACTTATTGTCCAAGTTTCTGAGGTGTCCAGGAAAGTGGATAAAACGTTGCATCTTACGTGAGCTTTTTTCCTCCCCAATACAAAGTTGAATTTTCTTGTTGTGAATATATCCATCATCTGCACAAAAGTACTTCTTGCTACCTCTATCATTCTTCTGACTTCTGCACCACATCTCATATATCTCCAGTGCCAAGTCACAGACTCATATAGACCTACAGCACAGAATCCCTGCCCTAAGTTCAACTCAGATACTTCAGTAACCAGAACACATACGGCATGGCATAAAGTGGGGAGAAACACTTGGCCAAAAAAGGATGCGACGTCGTAGCTGGAGAAATAGAAAAGACTATACCAATTCCGTTGGTTGCTTGCTGCGCAAGATTAGGTAGTTTTGTGCTGATTATCAGAAAGTGAAATACTTTTCAATAGATGACATGTCTTGTTAGGGAATTCTTTAAGAAGATAGAAGGCCTCGGGTATCTGTTGGCTCCAGATCATGGACTGATATCATTAAGGATGAGGATCCCAGATGGACTCTGTGCTTGGAACATCACAAATGCTACTGTAAGCTTACAGTGAGACTTTCAGATTTCAAAATGCATCTCCACCATATTCTAACAACTAGTGAGTTCAATTTTGACAAGGACTGAGAATTATGATATGCCATTCATTGATTACATCAACCTTCCCATTTTTTAATGGAATGATCATCTCACCCTTGTCATTAACATACGAGATCAATTGAATGAAACAGGTTTAACCTTATAGGCCTATTACTGGAATCACATATATAGTGTACTTAGGCTAATGTATGAATAAGGGTGGGAGGGGCTGGGGCAATGGAATTTTGAGTGATAGTGGACGTGATTGCATATTGGTGTGCCCTATTATTAAAAAAGCAACAAGGTAGTCCTCAGATAGTGCAGAAAACATCAGATTTATTTCAAACGATAGCAATACAATCTACCTTTAATTGATTTAAAATGGAAAGTGGAGATTCACAAAGTGCTACTTTTCCTGAAAATGCTTGACAAAAGAACTATAGGCAAGTTGAGGAGAGTTTATTTTTAAACAGTATTTGTTATGATCTTGAATGTACTGCCTAAAAAGGCATATTGAATAAGTGAATAACCTTCAAAAGGGAGACAATAAGTATTTCAAAAAGAAACATTTGCACAGCTATGGAGAATCAGTAGGGAAGTGGGATTAATTGGATAGCTCCTCCAAAGAGCCAGAACACCCAAGATTGAATGAACAGCTACCTTCTGATTCTAACTATTATTTTCTAATGAAGCTAAGGACGGACTTTGTGAAACCATTTGAAGTGGAGCTGCTCCATAAGGTCCCCCCATAGCCTCTGACGCTCTAGGGAAAATAACCCCAGCCTATTCAGCCTCCCCCTATAACTCAAACTCTCCAGTCCTGTCAACATCCTTGTAAATCTTTTCTGCAACCTTTCAAGTTGAACAATATCCCTCCTATTGAAGGGCGATCGGAATTGCATGCAATATTCTAAAAGTGACTTCACCAATGTCCTGTACAGCCGCAACATGACATCCCAACTCCTGTGTGCAATGTTCTGACCAATGAAGGCAAGCATACCAAATGCCTTCCTTATCACCCTGTCTACCTGTGACTCCACCTTCAAGGAACTATGCAACTACCTCCCTTGGTCTCTTTGTTCGGCAACACTCCCTGAGGACCTATCATTTACTGTATAAGTCCTGCCCTAGTTTGCCATACCAAAATTCAACACCTTACATTTATCTGAATTAAATACCATCTGCCACTCCTCGGCCCATCTGATCAAGGTCCTGTTGTACTCTAAGATAATCTTCTTCGCTGTCCACTACACCACCTACTTTAGTGTAATATGCTAACCTACTAACCAGACCTATTTTACACACAATCAAAATATTTGTATAAATGACAAAAAGCAATGAACCCAGCACCAATCCTTGTGGCACACCGCTGATCACAGACCTCCCAGTTCGAAAAGCAACCCTCTACCACCACCCTCTGTCTCCTACCTTCAAACCCATTTTTTATCCAATTGGTTAGCTCTCCCTGGATCCCACGTGATCTAACCTTACTAATCAGTCTAAGAAGCGGAAGCCCCTGTCAAACACTTGGCTGAAGTCCTTACAGACGACTTCTATGGCTTTGCCTTCAGCAATATTTTTTGGCACCTCTTCAAAAAACTCAATCAAGTTTGTGAGACACGATTTCCCATGCACAAAGCCATGTTGACTATCCCCTTAAATTTAAGTAGTACAGCAGTTTAATAGAATCCCTTTGGACTGAGCTAAAGGATCAATCATATCAGTCAAAATATATTGTTGATGGTAGAACAGTGAAAAAGAAATAAAGACTGGAAGTTGGAGATAAATTTGAAAGATGCACATTCACAATAGAGTGATAATTGAAGATTTTAGTTATCCACAAGTAAACCAGAATAGGAAACATTCGTAAAGAAAATAGGAAATTTATTTCAAGATCCAAGTGCTGCTTGTTGATTAGTACATCACTAATCCAACAAGGAAGGTGGTTGGCTGATTGCTACTATAAAATAGCATCTCCTCAGTCATCATGATATAAAAAAGGAAGCTAGTACAACCTCTCCTTATCTGACAACCTGTAATGAGAAATCATCCTCTAACTGGCCTTAGGAATGCCTAGGTATTATACTTGTGGTCTTCAAGTGGTACATTAATTTATACACAGCTGTACTTTTATCAGTTCAATGGAACATTATGCAGTACATGATATCCTTATAAAGCAAAAGTACACTCCAAACTCGCAAGTAGCACCAGCAGATATCTACTACAATACTTCATTACACTCATCTTCCTAGTTTCCAATTCTAATGAAGAGTCGACATCAGATCTATCTATCCACCTTTTTTTTAAATGCTACAGAGCTTTTGCATACATTTATTACTTCTTGTACATAATTTTAGATTTCCAACATTTCCACTTTTTCTTAATCCCAACAATCAATGGTTTATTTTTTCTCAATTGGAAATCAACAATGTGTTCACCGAAGATCTAAATCTGCCACATAATCATAATAGTATTCATAGTAATATTCATTATCACTGGAATTAAATGTGGGCATATTAAATCTTCATGTCTCACAAATAATATTTTAAGATTCAGTGACAAAAGCTCATATTTATACGGTGTCATTAACACAGTAAAATACTTCAAGCAGTGCCCTGGAGTTTTATCAGACAAAATATACCAAATAAAGTTAAAAATCACACAACACCAGGTTATAGTCCAACAGGCTTACCTGTTGGACTATACCCTGGTGTTGTGTGATTTTTAACTTTGTACACCCCAGTCCAACACTGGCACCTCCAAATCACGTATACCAAATAAAGAACGGATGTCCAAAAGCTTCGTCAAAATAGGAGATTTCAAAGAATAACTTAGAAGTAGGAGAAAAATGTACTGAGACATAGAGGATTAGTGAGGAAGTTGCAGAGTTTCGAGGTTAGGTAGTGAGAGAGTAACCAGCAATGCTACAGTGATGAGAAATGAAGATGTAGAAGAGGCCAGAATTGAAATGCAGGATCTTAGTTACAAAGAGAAGGAGAGGCAAAGTCATGGAAAAAACAGATGAATATTTGAAAATCGAGTTTCTGTTGTTTCTGAGGTAATACAGTTATTGAGGAGAGGGCGCTGCAACTGAATTAGAGCTACTCCTTTCGGTGTTGAGGTGACTTTTGTAAGAGCATTGTGAAGTCATCTGTTTCTCTTCAGTCATATGACTTGCTTAGTTGTGAGGGAATCACACGGCATTAAACCTATTGGTCAATGTGTGATTTTCCTGTATTATGTATTGATACGATCATGCTTTATAAACTTAATGTAGATAGGGAAGATGGGATTGTAATGGAACCTGTATATATTACAAAGTCCTACATAACAATTGTTCTCACTAATTATGTCAGTATTACAGACTCTTTATAATAGTTTGGTAAGACAGGGCACGTTTTCATAACAGATTGTTCATGGTCTTTGCTACAGAAACCAGCTTTTAGTCATTCCCTGAAAGAAAACCTTCTTCTTGCCTTTTCTGTACGTCAACCTAATGAGCTGTTGACTGATCCATCCACACACTCGAAAAAAACCATTAAAATGTATTGTGAAACATAGGAACAGTTTTCTATGGAACTGCTTGGAATTCTTGGGGTCACCTGCAGCAGACAAGAAGGAGTAGTTGACACCTTCATAAGTCTCCCATGCAAAGCAGATTAGTTGGACTAGTCTGCTGAGTTGAATATATTGTGCAGGCCAATCAATGCCATAGCAAAGGCTTTCGATTTTGACTGTGAGGGTATGTTGATGGACTATTGAGTTTCAGCATTCCTTCACCTTTGTGATGTCAGAAGAAATCCCTCCTGAAGTGTAACCCCTGTGCTTTCCTTAACAACAGTTTGACAGGCAATGTAACGGCCTCATACGTTTTTGTTAATTTTGTATGGGTTAGTACTGGCAATCATGGAAGTGCTTTTTTTCCACTGCTATCACAGTCAGGAAGCCTATTCAAATGTGGCTTGAATCTTTTGGAAAACTAGGGATAATGTTATTAACCGAACACACATCAAAGTTTGACAGTTAATAATCTCTGTTCTCTGTGTGTCATGTCTGATAATCCACACTGAGTCAAATTTTTCACAATAATGTGTCAGAAATAATACAGCCCTGGACAATAAATTTATTTAAGCAATACAAATACGAGTCAGTGGGATTCCACGAACAAGGGCAGAGTATATAGTTAATCTTAGTTAAATTCCACACTGTTGCAGTACATGTCCAGTCAATCCTCCTTTCTTTATTCTGGTAATGTCTTTCTTTGAGGTTCATTGAAATAACAGAATTTAGCAAAATTAGCCTTTCTCCAGTTTAGAACTCTTATTTTCTGTCCATTCTGACCATTTTCCATCACCATCCTAAATCTAACTGAGTTATTGTCACAATCTCCAAAATGTTCCCCAACAAATGTGCCTTCCACCAGCCTGGGCTCATTTCTGAAAATTAGGTCCAGATCTGCCACCTCTTTTGTCGGGCTTTCTACATACTAGTTAAAAAAGCTCCCCCGGATGCAATTTTAAAAGTTTTCCCACCTCCCTAACTTGCACACTAAAGCTATCCCAGTTAATACTTGGGTAGTTAAGATTCCTATTACTGCCTTTTTAATTCTTATATTCCCCTGAAATTTGATTACATACTTGATCCTCTATAACTCCGTGCTTGTTTGGAGATCCATGTTACACACTCAATAGTGCATTTATGCTTTTATGCTTTTTAGTTCAATATATATGGCTTCCTTTGATGATCCTTCCAAGATATCATCCCTTCCTTCTGCGATAATTGATTCCTTGATCATTGTTGTGACACCCCTCTCTATCGCATGTGAATACCCATAACCAGAAACGTTAAGTTGCCAATCCTGCCCATCTTTCTTCCAGGCATCAGAGATAGCCATCATACTCCCATGTTCCTGCCTGTGGCTTCAACTTTTCTATCGTAATCCCCAGGCTCCTTGTATTAAAATGTATCTTCAAAACACTGTTTTTAATAAACACTTCTGCAGTGTTATTTTTCATGTGGGTTTTTTTTTGTCGATTTATAATGCTGTTTTCCCAATTTTATGAACGAGTATCCCTGTTTACAAAATGCTGCTTGCAGATTTTCCTGATATTTTTAAACAATACAGCATGGGGCTCAGTGGTTAGCAAGCTGCCTCACAGCACCAGGGTCCCAGGTTCGACTCCAGCCTTGGGTGACTGCCTGTGTGGAGTTTGCACTTTCTCCCTGTGTCTGCATGGGTTTCCTCCCACAGTCCAAAGATGTACAGGTCAGGTGAATTGGCTATGATAAATTGCCCTTAGTGTTGGATATAGCAGTCATAGGGAAATGGGTCTGGGTGGGTTACTCTTCCGATGGGTCGATGTGGACTTATTGGGTCGAAGGGCCTGTTTCCACACTGTAGGGAATCTAATCTAATTATAAGACCATAAGACATAGGAACAAAGATAGGCCATTCTGCCCTACTGCTCCTCCATTCAATGAGTTTGTGGCTGATCTTATAACAGTCATAGAATCATACAGCATGGAAACAGACCCTTTGGTCCAACCGGTCCATACCAAAATAATCCCAAACTAAACTAGTCCCACCTATCTAGTCCTGGCCCATATTCCTTCAAACCTTTTCTATCTTATCCAAATTACTCAAATCCTCAACTCCACTTTCCTGCTTTTCCCCCCATAACCCTTGATTTCTTTACTAATTAAAAATCTATATCAGCCTTGAATATACTTAAGCCTCTGCAGTATAGAATTCACAGGTTCATTGACCAGAGAGAAAAAAATCCTTCTCAGCGGTCTTAAGTGAGAGACCTCTGGCTTTGAAATTATGCCATTTTGTAAGCGTCATGGTGGCTCAGTGGTTAGCACTGTTACCTCACAGCACCAGGTATCTGGGTTCAATCCCAGCCTTGGGCAAGTGGAGTTTGCACATTCTCCCCGTGTCTGTTTGGATGCTCTGGTTTCCTCCCGCAATCCAAAGATGAACAGGTCAGGTGGATTGGCAATGAGAAATTGCCTGTAGTGTTCTAAAAGTGAGTTTGTTGCACTGAAACTCTTTGCTACCTTCTCCCAACTCCCCCCCCCCCTCCGTTTTATCTCTCCACCCTGGAGGCTCCCTGCCTTCAGGGAAGGGCTTTTGCCTGAAATGTCGATTTTCCTGTTCCTCGAATGCTGCCTGACCTGCTGTGCTTTTCCAGCACCACTCTAATCTAGACTCTGATTTCCAGCATCCGCAGTCCTCACTTTTGTCCTATTTTCCAACAGTGTCCACTAGATCTGGACTCACTCACAAGAGGAAACATCCATAGCACATCCATCCTGTTAAGACTATTTAGGATCTTGAATATTTCAATCTCTTCATCTCTCACTCTTCTAAATTCCAGTGGAAACAAACCCAATCTGTTTAATCCATCCTCATGCCAAAAGAGCAGTAATCAACAACAATAGATTGTGTAAGATTTGGCTCCAAACAGAATCACAAGTACAGTGGACGTTCAGCAGGGGGAGCTGAATGCTATGAAAGTGGGTAGTTGGGACACTCTAGAAATTGATGAACATCACCCCTAAAAAAACAAAGAAAAGTTTCTGCAAAGACAAAATTCCCAGAGAAATGAAGATCGTGTAACACTGATTCAGAAGTAAGGTAGGTTCAGAACCATCAATTGGAAGGCACAAGGGCTGTTGACGGAATTCAGACTCAACATAGGAGCACCTGCAGGTCAACAGCTTGCCAGAGTTCAAGTCTGAAAGAGTCAGACCAACAAATACAAAACTTTAAGGCCCAGAAGACACAGATCCCACAAAGCTTACGCCACAGACAATGAAGTGTCAGTGAAACATTATGTAGAAGGAGGGATTAAAATATTTTGTTATTGAACAGAAATGCATATATTTGTCTAGGTCTCTCAGAATGCAGGGATACAGTACTTCAGAATAAATCCCCATTGAGAATTCAGTCAGGAATGGCCAAAGATATTTGAAGGTTTAAACAAATCAAAGCAGGCACATCAAAATAGACGTGGAGTGGATGCTTCCGCTTGTGGGGCATTCCAGGACGGGAGGTTATTGTCTTAAGATAAGAGGTAGCAAATTTAAAACAGAGGTGCGGAGAAACTACTTCTCCTAAAGGGTTGTGAATCTGTGGAATTCCCTACCCCAAAGTGTGGTGGATGCTGGGACAGTGAGTAAATTTAAGGAGCATTTAGACAGATTTTTAATTGGTAATGGGTTGAAGGGATATGGAGAGGAAAATTGAGGGTGAGGAATGTATCAGCCATGATTGAATGGCAGAGCACATTTGATGGGCCAAATGGCCTAATTTTTCTCCTAAACCTTATGAACTTATGAAAATGTATCACAAGGGAGCAGTGACCTTATTGGGTATTTATTACAGATCTCCAAATGGTGGAGAGATAGTCGGACAAGTCGGGATGTGACAGTTGGCGATTTCAATTACCCTTGGGGCAGACTGGGGAAAAGGGAGAGTATGGGACACAGAAAGGGAGAAATTCATGCAATGTTTACAGCACAACTTTCTGCAACAGTACATTTCCAAACCTACCAGGGAGGGAGCTGTCTTAGATTTGTTCCCAGAAAATGATACAGGTTAAATGGAGAAGATAGCACTGCTGCTTCACAGTGCCAGAGACCTGGGTTCAATTCCTGCCTCAGGCGACTGACTGTGTGGAGTTTGCACATTCTCCCCGTGTCTGCGTGGATTTCCTCCGGATGCTCCGGTTTCCTCCCACAGTCCAAAAATGTCAGGTCAGGTGAATTGGCCATGCTAAATTGCCCGTAGTGTTAGGTGAAGGGGTAAATGTAGGGGAATGGGTCTGGGTGGTCCGCCCTTTGGCGGGTCGGTGTGGACTTGTTGGGCCGAAGGGCCTGTTTCCACACTGTAAGTAATCTAATCTAATCTAATCAGAGTGAGGGAGCATTTGGCAAGCAGTGATCTTAATACAATAATATTCGATATTAAGTTGGAAAAGGATAAAAATCAGTCAAGGCTTAAAATAACAGACAGGAAAAGGGAAGATTTTAGGGGTGCAAAAGTTGAACTGGAGCACGTTGATTGGAAATGAATTTTAGTGGATAAAACACTGGATGAGGAATGGGAGACTTTCAAAACAGAAATGAATAGAGTAGAAGCTAGGTTCAAACCCACAGGATATGCAAAGCTAGAGTACCCTGGAAGACTAAGGATGCTGATAAGAAAATAAGGAAAAAGGAGGCACATGATATAAACTGGAATAATAATAATATCAATAGAAATCAGAGACAGGATCTCAAAAGCAAGAGCTAAGCTAAAGCTGGAATAAAGAAGACTATGAGGAAGCATGAGGAAAGGATGGCAGCTTATGTGGAAAGAAATAGTAAAATGTTCTTCAAACATATTAATGGTAAAAGAATGGAGCCCACAAGGAACAAGCAGTAAAGGGTATGGCAGAGGTACTAAGTGAGTACTTTGCTTCGGTCTTTACCAGATTAGAAGATGGTGACGATGGACCAGTTGAAAATGTGGGCGTTGAGCAACAGAGCAGTTTAGTGATGGATAAAGAAGAGATGCTAAAAAGACTGGCAGCTCTCCAGGTAGAGAAGTCCCCAGGCCCAGATGGGATACATCCGAGATCGCTGAGAGAGCTAAGGGAGCAAATTGAGGAGCTGGTGACAACAAATGTTCCAGGCCTCTTTGAACAAAGAATTAGACCCAGGGACTGGAGGATTGCAAAAGTGATGCCATTGTTTAAGAAAGGGGCAAAGGGTAACCCAGGAAATTATAGACCTGTCAGCTTGACATCAACATTGGGAAAACTGTTGGTGGCCATCATATGGGATAGGATAAATACACATTTAGGCAAAAATAAGATAATACTAGACAATCAATATGGCTTGGTCAAGGGTAGGTCATGTCTGACAAATGTAATTGAGTTCTCTGATGCGCTAACACAGGCAGTGGTTGTGCTGTGGATGTTATATATTTGGGTTTTCAGAAAGCATTTGATTAGGTGCCACATGGCAGTTTGGTTAGTAAATTAGGAATGTTTGGGATTGATAGGTCCTTGGATTAGAAGCTGGCTAAAAGTCAGGAAACAGAGGATAGACACAGATGGCATTTCATACACAGGAGAGATGTTGAAAGTGGTGTGCTCCAGGGAATGGTGTTAGGACCCTTGCTTTTTTAGATTTATATCAATGATTTGGTGATGGGTATTGAGGGCACAATCTCTAAGTTTGCAAATGATTCTAAGCTAGGGAGAAGAGTGAATTGTGAGGATGATGCTGAGTGTAATTCTGGTCTCCCTGCTGTAAGAAGGATGTTGTGAAACTTGAAAGGTTCAGAAGAGATTTACAAGGATGTTGCCAGGGTTGGAGGGTTTGAGCTACAGGGAGAGGCTGAATAGGCTGGGGCTGTTTTCCCAGTCAGGATGGTGGGTGGCTTGGAGGGTACCCTGTAGTGTGGTGTTCCCATCTATCTGCTGCCCTTGTCCTAGATAGAAATGGTTGTGAGTTTGGAAGTGCTGACTGAGGATCTTTGGTGAATTTCTGCAGTGCATCTTGAAGATGGTACACACTGCTGCTACTGAGAATCAGTATTGGAAGGAGTGGATGCTTGTGGGTCTGATGCCAATCAAGCAGGCTGCTTTGTCTCGGATGGCATCAAATTTCTTGGGCGTTGTTAGAGCTGCACCTGTCCAGGCAAGTGGAGACTATTCCATCACACTCCTGTCTTGTGTTTTGTAGATGCTGGATAGGCTTTGGTGAGTCAGGAAGTGAGGTGCCTGCTATTTCTATGGCAAGTCCAACTGGGTTACTGGTCAATGGTTGATTACGGAGGGATTCAGCAATGGTAACACCACTGAATGTCATAGAATCACAGAATCCTTACAGTGTGGAATCAGGCCCTTCTGCCCAACAAGACCGCACTGACCCTCCAAACCGTATCCCACCCCAACCCATTCCCCTACCTTACGACTAATGCATCTCACCGACACATCCCTGAAACCAATACACAGTCAGTGGTATGCCATCAATTTTGTAATGTATGATGGCTACATGAAAACCCTGGAAGTACCAACAGGGTCATAGTCATGGAGTCAGAGTCATAGAGTCACAGCACGGAAACAGACCCTTCGGTTCAACCAGTCCATGCCGAACATAATCCCAAACTAAACTAGCCCCACCTGCCTGCTCCTGGCCCATATCCCTCCAAACATTTCCTATTCATGTATCCATCCAAATGTCTTTTCTACGTTGTAATTGTACCCACAAGCATCACTTCCTCAGGAAGTTCATTCCACACACAAACCACCCTCTGTGCAAAAACATTGTCCCTCATGTCTTTTCAAAATCTCTTTCCCCTTATCTTAAAAATGTACCCCCTAGTTTTGAAATCTCCCATCCTAGGGAAAACAAAACTACCATTAACTCTGTCTATACCCCTCATTATTTTATAAATTTCTATAAAATCACCTCTTAACCTCCTTTGCTCCAGTGAAACAAGTCCCAGCCTTTCTTTATAACTGTCGCAAAGTTTGCCCTCACCTAACATTCAGTTTTACATAAAACTGGTTTTAATCATTCAACTAACCTGCAAATGACCAATGAACTGTCAATGTAAATCTAATCATAATTAGATCAGAAAACAGCTGGACTCAATGCCTTTGGCTGTTCTCCATCTGATGTGATGGGAAATGATTATGAAGCGTAAAGTTCAAATCTAATAATGTCTAAAACAAGGAATCTAGCATTTGTGGGAAGGCCTCTACATGTCTGTACTCTCGTTCCCTTCTTTGCCATTTTTGAGATATACTGTTAAATCTATCTGGTTTCTTTTCCTTTCCTCGGTGTATTTACCAAATTAGAACACATAAGACAATAAGAGTTGGGGCAAGAGTGGACTACTGGCCCATTGAAGAGCATCAGGCTGATATTTGGCAATGATTCCATTGTCTCGTCATGTCCCCATATTCCTTGATCTCTGAAACATCAACAATCTGTCCATCTCAAACTTAAATGTTGTTAATCACGAAGCACCTACAAATGCTCTCTGGCAGTGGGCTCCAAACATTCTCAACCCTTTAAGTGAAATTTCTCCTTATCTCAGTCTTAAAAGATCAACCCGTTGCCCTGAGGACATGCTAGGTTGGTCAGCCAGCAGGAACAATCTCTCAGTGTCAAAGACTGAGTAGAGCAGGAAGCTCACAAAAACAAAGCTTCCTGAATGATGGGAGATCCCAGTATATCAGTGCAAAAAGCAAGGCTGAAGCATCTGTGAAATCTTTCAGTCACAAGTGCTGAATGGATGACTCATTTTAGTTTCAGCCTGACATTCCCACTATCTCAGACACCAGTCTTCAGTCAATTTAGTTCACTCCATTTGCTATAAAAAAAAAATGGCTGATGTCACCAGAATACTGGAAAGGCTTAGGGCCCTGACAACATTCTAGAAGTGGGGTGGTATGGTGGCTCAGTGTGCTGCCTCACAGCGCCAGGGACCAGGGTTCAATTCCAGCCTCAGGCGACTGTCTGTGTGGAGTTTGCACATTCTCCCTGTGTCTGCGTGGGATTCCTCCGGGTGCTCCAGTTTCCTCCCACAATTCAAAGGTGTGCAGGTTAGGTGAATTGGCCATGCTAAATTGCCCGTAGTGTTCAGGGATGTGTAGGTAAGGTGCATCAGTCAGGGGTAAATGTTGGGGAATGGATCTGGATGGGATAATCTTCGGAGGTTCGGTGTGGACTTGTTGGGCCAAATGGCCTGTTTCCCATTGTGTATGGATTCTATGATTCTAAGTGGTATTGAGGACGGGTGCTCCAGAGCTAGCCTTGTCCTGAGCCAGACCGTTCCACTACGGAAACAACACTGGCTTCTACTGCAAATGTGGAAAATTGCTCAGGTTTGTCCCATCTAATCTGGTCAATTACCATCTTCTCAGTCTCTACTCTCAATAATCAGCAAGATGATGTTGACAGTGTTATCAAGTGGCACTTACACTGCAGTAATTTTCTCTCTGATGGCCATTCAACTCCTGACCTTGGTGCAAACACGGACAAACTAGGTGAACACCAAAGGTGAGGTGAGAATGATTGCTTTTGCCGTTTAGACCTTTTTTGTGACTGATTGTGGTATCATGACACTCCAGCAAATCTGAGGGTGATGGGAATCTGGGAAAACACTCCACTAGTTGCAGGAATCTAATTGGAGGACAATTATTTCAACCCAGGACATCTCTGCGGGAGCTCCTCAGGATATTGTGCTAGACCCAACATCTTCAGTTGCTTCATCAATGTAAGGTCAGAAGTCAGTGCAACATCGAGGGCCGAAGGGTCTGTATTATACTGTAATGTTCTATGTTCTATGCAGAAGTAGCGGGATGGTTGTTGGTAGTTTGCACAGTTCAGCACCATTCACAATCCCACAGATGCTGATGCGATGTGTTCTTAAGCAGCAAGACTTGGGACTGCGTGTGTTCAGACTTAGGCTAATAAACAGCAAGTAACATCCATGACACACAAGTGCGCAGCAATGACCATCTAACATTTTCACTTGACATCCGATAGTATTACCAAGGCTGAATCCCTCTACTATCTGAGGGGTTACTATTGACCAGAAACTGAACTGGACTGGTCACACATATACTGTGGCTACAAGAGCAGGTTTGAGACGGGAAGTTTGCATTGAGATGCTAAGATACTCCTTAAAGCATGTCCACCATCTACAAAGTACAGGCTATGATTAAATATTTTCCACATATCTGGATGAATACAGCTTTAAGAACATTCAAGAAGCTTGACACCATCCATGACAAAGTGACTGCTTATCTGGCACCTCATTTACCATCTTCACATTTATTCTCTTCACCACCAATACGATGGCAGCAGTGCCTACCACTGACAAGATGCACTGCAGCAATTCTGTCCATTCACCCTCTTCAATGACCTTTCAAAACCCACAATCTCTGCCTCCTAGAACAACAAGGGGCATCATTACCTTCAAGTCCCCTACAGATGACACACATTCCTGAACAATATCACCATTCCCTCATTGTTTTGGGGTCATAAATCTGACACTGCATTGGCCTATCCTTTCCTAGCAGCACTGTGCATATCTCTGCACTATATGAACTCCCAGCGGTTCAATAAGTTGGCTCAACATTAACTTTTAAAGGGCTATTACAGACAAGTAACCAATGCAGGCCAAGCCAACAATGACTACATAAAGAATACAAAGAATAAATTATAGCCCATTAACCCTCTACAAAATTCTGTACATTTCAACTCCCATTCTTCTGAACTCCACAGAACATAGTCACAATTAATTCAGCCTTCATCATACGCAGCCATCCCATGTCAGGAACCAATCTCACGAGCCTTAACTCTGCTGCAAGTATCACCTTCGGTAAACATGGAGAGCAAATGACGAACCTTGCTTTGAGCTCAGAAGGCAGCAAGACCGGGGGATTTTCATGGCACATATACTGCACACCAGATACCTCTACCCTTCAAGAGACATGTCCTATTGCATAATTACAATCTATTTTCATTTGCAATAGCCAAGCCTTAGTCTCCACAAGTTAGATTGCAAACATAATGCAAAATTAAGAATAGCTTTCTGGTGTGTGTAGTATGCACTGGCAACTGGATTGAGGCCATCTTACAAGCAACAAAGAGAGGGAACTTCCATCGTATCCACTTGACTTGACTTAAATCAACTCCCAAATGTGCGAAACAAAAATAAAAATTGCTGAAAAAACTCAGCAGGTCTGGCAGCAACCGTGGAGAGAAATCAGAGTGAACGGTTCAGGGCCAGTGACCATTCTGCAGAACCCAAATGTGTGAGATCAATTCTGAAATACAGTTTCAGGTCAAACCACAATGTACCTGACACCATATGATCTATTTCAATACATTGCAATTAACACTTCAGTCATCTGCTACTGTAAGTGAATATTAATGAAGGGGCTGGCTATAGTATATATTTTGCAGTCTGGATTTAATGGAGCATCATTAAACGTGAGTGAAGCCCATCCATGGTTTTCTGATGGCTATACCACAGCCAGTTATGTTGGATGCAGTCTTAGTAGGGATGCAATGAGTCATAGAGTCCTACAGCATGGAGACAGGCCCTTCAGCCCAAGCTGGTCCATGCTGACCAAAATAAATGGTGGGGGGGTGGGGTGCACAGTTTGGCGGTCAGCATGGTGTCAATGTCAGAGTCAGAGACAGAGTCATACAGCACAGACACAGACCCTTCGGTCCAACCAGTCCATGCCGAACATAATCCCAAACTAAATTAGTCCCACCAGCCTGCTCCTGGTCCATATCGCTCTAAACCTTTCCTATTCATGTACTTATCCAAGAGTCTTTTCAACCTTGTAACTGTTCCCACATCCACCACTTCTGCAGGAAGCTCATTCCACACACAAACCACCCTGCATGTAAAAAATTGCCCCTTCTTGTCTTTTTTTTAATCTCTCTCCTCTTACCTTAATAAGATGGCTCCTAGTCTTGAAATCTCCCATGCTCGGGAAAAGGCAACTACAATGAACTAATTTGGTGTAAACTGCATTACTTTCAACTCGTTACCAGCCTTCTAGAGACTTCAGTTATAGCTGGGAATTTCCCGCATTTCCAAGGGTGATTTTATATTCCATATCGATGTAGAATCAAATCATAGAATCCCTACAGCGTGGAAACTGGCCCTTCGGTCCAACAAGTCCACACTGACCCTCTGAAGAATAACCCACCTAAGCCCATTTTCCCTCTGCTGGGATTACCTAGAACTTAGAACATTACAACACAGTACAAGCCCTTCGGCTCTCAATATTGCACCGACCTGTGGAACCAATCTGAAGTCCATCTAACCTACACTATTCTATTCTCATTCATATTCTGGATTAGAGTGGTGCTGGAAAAGCACAGCAGTTCAGACAGCATCCAAGTTTGTTTCAGGACATGGTTGAAGAGCTGCAGGGCAGAGGAAATGACCTGGGAGTTGCAGTGGGAGAGAGGAGGAAAACTTCTTCAAGGCAGGCATCCTTGCAAGAGGATTCGCAGTAGGGTTAAAATCAACGAGGTAAAAACAATGACTGCAGATGCTGGGAACCAGATTCTGGTTTGGATGCTGCCTGAACTGCTGTGCTTTTCCAGCACCACTCTAATCCAGAATCTGATTTCCAGCATCTGCAGTCATTGTTTTTACCCATTCTCGTTCATATGCCTATACAATGACCATTTAAATGCCCTTAAAGTTGGCGAGTCTACTACTGTTGCAGACAGGGCATTCTATGCCCTTACTACTCTCTGAGTAAAGAGACTACCTCTGACATCTGTCCTATTTGTCTGCCATACCAATCTTCACACCTCCTGGGATGGGAGGGGTGCAAAATCCATATTATTTAGTTAACTGCAAGAAAAATACCTTCAGCCATAAAGTCACTTTTCTAAGTGCATAGTATTGTTGCTAAAGTCTGAAGCTTTACTCACATGTGCTGTGAGGCATTAGGGAAGAGCTCTGAAAACTGTGGTGCCGAATCCTCAGGGCCATGTGGTGCTGCATGACTAATGACCATCAGTACAGGCCTGTGTGGATATATCTTCTTGGATATGCGGAAATAATTGATACTGTCGTTTGTGATCACATCTGTAAAGTAATCCTGAAAAGGAAAGTAACAATGATTTATGACTGCCCTGAGAAAAGACTATTTTAAATAAGCACACAGGATGCTTCAGAAATCCAAGACACTTGTCTTAAACGTCAAATGTTGAGGCAGCAATTTTATCAAACAATAAAGAAGATTGCAATGCTTAATTTCTTTTAATAATAACAAAATTCCAAGCCGCGAAATATTACCGCAAAATTAATTCAGAGAATTGAGCAGAAGGAAGTGGAACAGCTTTGACGCGTGATCAGATAGAAATTGTGTCTGCCACAAAAAAACCATTCAGTACTTCAAACGTATCCAGAAAACCTGAAACTGACACGTCGATGAATTAATGCCAGAACTAAAAGGATGTGAAATTCCTGTCTTTGAAACCGTTGAAATGATTCAGTGCTCTCCAGAGTGTCGCTCACAGATAATCAAGACCAGCTGCAACATTTAGGCCAACCAAGTGTGAGGAAGAAGATGGAGTTTAATTTAGTGAAATGTAAGGTGTTGCATTTCGGAAAGGCAGATCAGGACAGGACTTATACAGATAATGTTAGGGTTCTCATGAGTGTTGCCAAATAAAGATACCCAGGGGTGCAGATGCACAGTTTGTTGAAAGTGAAGTCGCAGGTAGACTGGGTGGTGAAGAAAATGGTTGGCACGTTTGCCTTCATTGGTCTTGCTAACATTTTTGAGAGAATGAAAGAGAGGGGGTGAGGAGAGATTAAAAGAGGAGATCAAATGGTAGAGATGAAGTGTAAAGAGGAGAAAGAAGAAGAAAGCAGAGAGTGGAGGGGAAAAGGAGAGTCATGGGACAGAAAAAAGGAAGGCAGCAGAGAGTTAAGAGGCTAGTAACAGGAAAACTACCTGAACTGTACTAAAAGGAGACAAGAAGGTGAAAGTGACCCTTTATCAGAACACTTCTGATGAAGAGTAACTGGATCTGAAACATTGACTCTGCTTTCTCGCCTCAGGTGTTATCAGATTCTCCAATAGTCTATGTTTTTATTTCACATTTCCAATATCAACAGTTCTTGGTTTTATTAATAAATTGTCAATTTTCACTTTGCACTTATCAGGACTTGGATACAAGAAATACAAAAAAAGTACCAAATTATTCAGCATGAGAAGACAGTACTGATTAGTTGGGCCGTCATTGGCAAGGAGATGCAGCAAGAACTGTTAACTGTCAATCTTACTTTTCGGTCCAAACAAATAGACTTTTAATTGGTCAGGGCACAGCCATGGGAGATTGACATTCATCTGTTAACATGTTCAAAAAGATGGCATTGCCATGGCTCACGGGCCCAGGTCCAGGCTAATTCAACCCGAATCTTGTTGACATCTTCGTTGGCTACCATGAGGAATGTGCCTTTGATTGAATGACCACTATCCCATCACTTATATACCTCCGATACAGCGATGACTGGTCTGTGATTTGAAACTGCAGCTACATCAAAGAAGTTTCTTACACAACTTAATAAACCCTATCCTAAGCTCACATTTATCATTGAAATGGAGTGATCAAACAAGCTCTCTTCCCCACACGTATTATTTGAGAAATCTGCCAATGGATTATCTCTTACTATTCCCAAAAGCCTACATATGCTAATCAATACATGTATTTAGATTTCTTACTGTTCTACCCAATCTAAAGTCTGTCTCATTAACAACCTCATGAATCAGGCCTGAGCTATCAGCTCTCCATATAAGTATGTTGCTGAAATAGGGTGCATTAAAACCAATCTGCAAGATAATGGCTTTCGTGATCAAATCATCAGTCATTGATTGAAACTTATGAAAGAGCCTATGTCCTTTGTGTTTCTTATATGCTAACCTCTCAATCTCACTTTCTTCCTGGTCCCTGGAATTTTTTTTTCCTCAAAATCTCTTACTAACACATTTTCAAATTCTCAAAACTGCTGGTCCTCCGTTCATCGTAATGTTTCTGCCACTACCAATCCCCCCCAAACACTCTCACCTTCACCCATTAAAACCATTACTGTCATTGGTCCAGCCCTCAGATGCTGTATAATTTCCAGTCCCTAAATTCTAAGAGCTGAAAATTTGAATATCGTAGCAGACAACTGCATTAGCCAGACCATGTTCCTCCCTTCTTCATATCTGTCATGTCACCATCCTCTTCAAAAGAAACAACCTTTAGTTTGCAAATTACCACTCCGTCCCCACTTTCCCTTTTATCCTAAAAGTACCTGAGCTTGTTGTCATCTCCCAAGTTTTTTGCATATCTTTCCTGAAACTCAAGATCTGGATTTTTCCAATCAGACTTGCTCCTGCCCTCAAAGCTGACACAGTTGTTATTGAAGTCACAGATGATGTTGCGTATGATTGTGGGAGCTATACTTCCTCGTTCTTCTCTGGTCTCTAATACAGTTGATTATTCTATTCTGCTGTAACCTTTTTCCTCCATTGTTCAGTTTTATGGTCAAACTCACCTGTTGTTATTCCATCTATTCCAGCTCCCTCTCACCAACATTTCAATGTTTCTTTATTTCTCACTATATTTATCCAACAACCAGAACTGAATAGAGATACCCTTCAACTAAACATTGGAAAAATTAAAACTACTTCATTGCTCCCTGCCACAAACTTTGAATCTAGCAATTTACAATCTCAGTGTCTTTCCTAAGACTGTCTACTTCCACCTCCAACTGATTGAGCAGCTTTCTTGCTACCTCACCTCAACTGCTGCTGGAATGTTTGTTCATGCTTTTGTTATCTCTCGACTTGTTGATCTCAATGCTCATCTGGTCGGTCTCCATCTTCCATTCCCTACAACATTGAGGTCATCCAAACCTTTCCTTCCAGCTTCCCCAATTTATACCAAGTCCCATTCATCGGATATCCTTTTTATTTTTAAATACTGGGGCCGTTGAGGACTGAACCATGATTAGAGACTGAGCAGGTTTTGTGTCCTTTCAGGAGGTTTTCCTTATGTCTGATTTGGAGATTATTGTATCTTGTATCCTAGTGCACGTCAAAAGTATGCATCAAACGTGATTTCATTAACTTCCTGTCAATAAATTGACAATGGTAACATAATTTTGTTCTTGACCTCAAACCCAGAGCTTCATTTGACTTAGAACAACTTCCAGTTGTGGGAAACATTATCAGATTGGAAGATAATTGGCAAAACCAAAACTGCCAATATCAGCAACGTCAAAAACAATTATATAACTCCTGGGCACAGCTTGCTTTAGCAGAGAGAAACAGAAGGAAATGAAAAGGTTTAGGTGACAATTCTTTTATTCAGCAGTTGGGGAAATTCAAGGCAAAAACCGTAAATGTTAAATTTTGAGAATTGTCTCAGCTTTTAAAATTTTCTGTATCTTCAAACTGAATTTATATGCGCTTGAAAATTCATTCTGAGAGCTGAACAAAAGCTTCACAACGCTTTAAATAAAAGCTTTAATCTGCTTTGTTACCCTGCTATCTGATGAGTAAACTTGCCAGATTAGGAAATAAAATATAGCATAAGGAATAAAGGTTGGTGTCTGCATGTATTTGATGAAAACCATTTCATGCAGGAAGAAATGAGAGGAATGTTGCTGAAGGTCAGATATCCAAATGCAAGTATGCAGATCATAGAGATACAGGCTGAACTGAATTCCCAATCAGGTTTACTTGGTGAAGCAATGCTAAATGCAATTAACAAACCAACAGAAAAACAAATATGCAGTTGTGCCTTCCCATGACCAACCAACCAGCGCAGATGATGCTTCAGCACTTCTCTGTCCTGTTGGCTACAGGACAAAGCATTAGTCAAGACCCTGCAAAATAACAACAGAAATTCAAAGACAATGCATTCCCTTAATGAAGGGTAAGCAGATTCATAAAAAGGTTCCCTGTGGGAGACTGGTAGGCAAGGTTAGATCTCATGGAATACAGGGAGAACTAGCCATTTGGATACAGATCTGGCTAGAAGGTAGAACACAGAGGGTGGTGGTGGAGGGTTGTTTTTCAGACTGGAGGCCTGTGACCAGTGGAGTGTCACAAAGATCGGTGCTGGGTCCACTACTTTTCAGCAAGGAGGTATAGTTAGTAAGTTTGCAGATGATACCAAGATTGGAGGTGTAATGGACAGCGAAGAGGATTACCTCAGATTGCAATGGGATCTTGATCAGATGGGCCAATGGGCTGAGGAGTGGCAGATGGGAATTTAGTTTAGATAAGTGTGAGGTTCTGTATTTTCAGAAAGCAAATCTTAGCAGGACTTATACACTTAATGATAAGGTCCCAGGGAGTGTTGCTGAACAAAGAGACCTTGGAGTGCAAATTCTTAGCTCTGTGAAAGTGGAGTCACAGGTAGATAGGATAGTGAAGAAGGCATTTGGTATGCTCTCCTTTATTGGTCAGAGCATTGGGTACAGGAGTTGGGAGGTCATGTTGCGGCTGTACAGGGCATTAGTTAGGCCACATTTGGAATATTGCGTGCAATTCTGGTCTTCCTATCAAAAGGATGTTGTGAAACTTGAAAGAGTTCAGAAAAGATTTACAAGGATGTTGCCAGGGTTGGAGGATTTGAGCTACAGGGAGAGGTTGAATAAGCTGGGGCTGTTTTCCCTGGAGCTTCGGAGGCTGAGGGGTGACCTTATAGAGGTTTATAAAATCATGAGTGGCATGGAAAGGTCTTTTCCCTGGGGTGGGGGAGACCAGAACTAGAGGGCATAGGTTTAGGGTGAGAGGGGAAAGATATAAAAGAGGCCGAAGGGGCAACTTTTCTACGCAGAGGGTGGTACATTCTCAAACGTGTATGGAATGAGCTGCCAGAGGAAGTGGTGGAGGCTGGTTCAATTGCATCATTTAAAAGACATCTGGATGGTTATATGAATAGGAAGGGTTGAAAGGGATATGGGCCAAGTGCTGGAAAATGGCACTACACTGGGTTGGGATGTGTGGTCAGCATGGATGAGTTGGACCGAAGTGTCTGTTTCCGTGCTGTACACCTCTATAACTCTATAACAATTAGTGACTTGA
Source organism: Chiloscyllium plagiosum (assembly GCF_004010195.1). Lineage (NCBI taxonomy): Eukaryota > Metazoa > Chordata > Chondrichthyes > Orectolobiformes > Hemiscylliidae > Chiloscyllium > Chiloscyllium plagiosum. The sequence goes on from NC_057713.1 coordinate 130,150,687, forward strand.
ACAAAAAGAGAAATTAATTAATAATATAAATTAAATTGAGAAAACTGGCTTCAATCCTCACATTATAAATATTATTCAATAATTTTATGAATTGAGAATTCACTTCGGTGTTTATCACCCAATAAATGTATTGAGTATAACAGCTTGAGGTGAGACACCTAAATTCCTGCTAAACAGTCCTGATGGGTAGGATTTGGCAATGAAAGCACAAACTTATAATATTGTCCTGAGAACCATCTACCTCCTGGATCCAGCTGAAAGTACCTTCAGTGAGTTGTGAACACCATTTCAAATTAATAATGCTTAATTTTCTAGACTTGGTGAACGGGAAGTAACAGGAAAATGTAAATCAAGAAGAACAATTCTAAATTAGCACGCACAGTCACCAGATCAAAAACATGGACTGCATGTGGTACATGGCAATAGTCTGTTTACTGGGCTGTCAAGGAGCTAAAGCCATAGACATTGTCTTTAGTAGAAGTAAATGCTACTTTCTTGGCTATTCATCGCTCACCCTGGTGCCTTACATAAGCATCAGAGAGAAACTGCTGTAGAAATTCTTGTAATTCAAAACACCGACGGCCGTGACTAATCACATGCTCTGGATACAAAGTGCAGTACAGCTGCAAGGGCACAGCCTGAGGCTGGACTCCATGTCACATGTCAATGTTAGTACAAGCCAACCAGCTGTGTCCTTTCTCTGTCAATATCAGGAGCTCAGCAGGCACTAGGCTTCTGGAAATTAATAGCATAATTATAGTCTGCAACGACAGCAACTTCGTGCTATTGTTTTTAATAATATTAATGATGAGCCCAAGTGGGCATCAGTTTCTTCTTTTTACATACTGTTTGATGGTGCCAGTATTGGAATAAAAGTCTGATTTAAATAATTGATTTCTGTTTAAAAAAAAAGTTTTAAACAATAGCTTAAAGTACAATGAGTTAAACAAAACTAACTACTAATGGCTCAAGGGCAGGCAATGGGGTCTAGTGGTATTATTGCTAAATGGGTTAACCCACAAAAATAGGTAGTATTCTGGGCACATGGGTTCAAATCCAGACATGAGAGTTGGTGAAGTATAAATTCAATAATAATCTGCAAATAAGAGTCCAATGATGACCATGAATCTACTGTCGATTGGCAGAGGGAAAAAACCCATCTGGTTCACTAATGTGCTTCAGGGAAGCAAACTGCCATCCTTACCGGGTCTGGCCTACATGTGACTCCAGACCCACAGCAATGTGGTTGACACTTAACTACCCTGTGGGTAATTGGGATGGGCAATTCATCCCATGGATGAATTAAAACTTAAATTAATATATGGTTTCCTGAACCTTTCACAGATATGACCCTGTTTCAGTACCTTCCAGTTTGTCTGAAACCAGAATGGACACTGGGGGATTGGTCAGAGTTGTTCAGTGTGGGAAGGATGGGAGGTGCTGGGATGCACCAAAAAATAATGACCCAGTTTTTTTTTTTGACGTTGTGGTTGAAATAGAAATTGGGTATTGGGCGACAAACTGTTCATGCACACTCACCAAAATGAAAAATAACCCAAATATTTTTCGTGGCATCAAGATCCAATCAGAACTCCATGGCCATTTCTGTCTAAGGTTCTTTGGTGAATTTCTACAGAGCATCTTGTAGATTATACATTCTGCTGCTACGGAGAATCGGTGGTGGTAGGAGTGAATGCTTGTGGATGTGATACCAATCAAACAGGTGGTGTTGTCCCGGATGGTGTCAAGCTTCTTGAGTGTTGTTGGGGCTGCACTCAACCAGACATGTGGGAAGTATTCAATAACACTCCTGACTCGTAGCTTGAGTTGGAGATGAGTTACTTGCTACAGCATTCCTAGCCTTATAGCCAGTGTTTATGTGGCAAGTCCAGTTGGGTTTCTGGTCAATGGAAGTTACTGAATGCTGATACAGGAAGATTCTGTGAAGTTAACAACATTGAATGTCAAGGGGCAGTGGTTGGATTATCTCTTATTTGCTGATGGTTATTGGCTGCTATTGGTGTGGCGTAAATGCTATTTGCCACTTGACTGGATATTGTCCAGATCTTGTTACATTTGAACTTCAAGACTTCAGTATCTGAAGAGTGATCTAGGTAAAGCCTTCAAGATATACACAGGAAAAGACAGGTAGATAAGGACAAACTATTTCCACTGGTTGGAGAATCTAGAACATGGGACATAATCTGAGAATTAGAGACAGACCATTCAGGAGAGATGTTAGGAAGCATTTCTGCACACAAAGGGAGATGTTTAGAACTCTCTTCCACAAACACAGTGGATGCAGGATCAGTTATTAATTTTAGATCTGAGATGAAGGGAAAATTTGTTAAGCAAAGATATGAAGGGAGGCCCATATAGAACTAGGACATGATCTCACTGAATGGTGGAACAGGCCCGAGGAGATTAATGGCCAACTCCTGTTCCTATGTTTCTATGACCCCAAAATCTCATTTTTAGAGCCCCATAATTCACAATGTGGAACTTGAGTCAACGGAAACCGAACATTTTTCTCATTCAAACAGTATATGATGCAAAGCTCTGTGTGATTACAAGGCAGTAATGTTACAAAAGCCTTCACCTGAATAACAAGGTTAGATTATCACCTTCAAAATCACTCCCTTGTAACTGTTATCATAATGGTTGCTCAGTTTTAGTTTTACAGGTTGATATTTTGGCCCGTTCTGTGGTGTAATTGTCCCTGCACCTTGATTCTTGATCCCATTTCCATTGTAGATTAATGGCTGTGATTAGATTAGCACAAGAAATGTACTGCAAAAGGGCCCTGCTTGGTGCTTTTGCTACAGGGGTAGTGTCCCTCTCTCTGGACCAAAAGGCTTGGATTCAAGTCACACCTGCCCCAGAGATGTGACATAAAACATTGGAACAGACTGATTAAAAATATGGAGACAGGGAGGACAGCAGATGCTGGAGATCAGAGTCGAGAGTGTGGTGCTGGAAAAGCACAGCAGGTCAGGCAGCATCCAAGGAGCAGGAGAATCAACATTTCGGGCATAAACTCTGCTCCTTGGATGCTGCCTGACCTGCTGTGCTTTTCCAGCAACACACTCTCGACTCTGATTAAAAGATATCTACAACTGCCCTGCTTTTACTGCAGTTATTAGTGGGACATCTTAAAAGCTTCTTTGTGAATCCTTAGAATCTGCCCTGAATTATGGCTGCCCTGAAGATAAACTTGGACAGGAATTTATGGCAATGGGTAGTGGCTACTTATTTCTCATTTTAGTCTACTGGCTAACTCCAGATTGTTTTTAGGTCTGTTTTCTTGGTAATAAAATTTAACTCTCACTTTATTTGGATGTGAACCTAGGAGGTGTAGTTAGTAAGTTAGCAGGTGACACCAAAATTAGAGGTGTGGTGGACAGCGGAGAAGGTTACCTCAGACTACAACGGGATCTTGGCCAGATTGACAATGGGCTGAGAAGTGGCAGATGGAGTTTAATTTAGATAAATGCGAGGTTCTACATTTTGGAAAACCAAATCAGAGCAGGACTTATACACTTAATAGTAAGGTCCTAGGGAGTGTTGCTGAACAAAGAGACCTTGGAGCGCAGGTTCATAATTCCTTGAAAGTAGAGTCGCAGGGAGATAGGAAGTGAAGAAGGTGTTTGGTATGCTTTCCTTTATTGGTCAGAGTATTGATTACAGGAGTCGGGAGGTCATGTTGCGGCTGTATAGGACATTGGTTAGGCCACTGTTGGAATATTGCATGCAATTCTGGTCTCCTTCCTATCGGAAAGATGTTGTGAAACTTGAAAAGGTTCAGAAAACATTTACAAGGATGTTGCCAGGGTTGGAGGATTTGAGCTGTAGAGAGAGGCTGAATAGACTGGGGCTGTTTTCAATGGAGCGTTGGAGGCTGAGGGGTGACCTTATAGAGGTTTGCAAAATTATGAGGGGCATGGATAGGGTAAATAGACACGGTCTTTTCCCTGGGATGGGTGAGTCCAGAACTTGAGGGCATTGGTTTCGGGTGAGAGGGGAAAGATTTAGAAGAGACCTAAGAGGCAACTGTATCACGCAGAGGGTGCTGCATGTATGGAATGAGCTGTCAGAGGAGGTGGCAGAGGCTGGTACAATTACAGCATTTACATAGAACATGGAACATTACAGCACAGTACAGGCCCTTCAGCCGTCAATGTTGCAGTAACCTGTGAAACCTATCACCTTTGGGCAAGACTTTAGGACACAATGTGCACATTCCAAGCTCATTTACTTACCTAATGCTTCAGTAACATCTAAACCTCGTGGCTATAACTTCAGAGGTCAAAGATCACTGAATATCCATTGAGGTCACTTCAAATGACCCATATGGAAAAACTTTAGCAGCTCTGAGCAGTGAGGGCCTGGCGACAAACTACAACACCTTGACATGGGCCTGGGCTGCATGGTCTCATTGATTGTGTACCAACTAAAAGGTGCACAGTGGCTCAGTGGTTAGCACTACTGTCTCACAGTGCCAGGAACCCAGGTTTGATTCCACCATCAGGTGCCTATCTGTGTGGAGTTTGTACAGCTGCTCCAGTTTCCTCCCATAGTCCAATGATGTGCAGGCAAGGTGCACTGGCCATGCTAAATACCCATAGTGTCCAGGGATGTGTAGGTTGGGTGTATTAGCCATGGGAAATAGAGGGTTACAGGGATAGGTAGGGAGATGGGTCTGGGTGAGATGCTCTTTAGAGTGTCAGTGGACACATTGGGCTGAATGGCCTGTTTCCGTACTGTACGGATTTTATGCTCTAGGAGCACTGGTACCGTGCGTCGCAGGGAACATGCAAGTCATCTTCCTAGAGAGAGGATTACATGTTCCTTTGCCATGAAACCACAGCACTCTCAGGTCTGTGCAAGTATGGAGTCTTGTGATGTGACATTCTGGAAAACCCCTGGAAATACTGGTCCCAGTACCAAGGTGACAGTTGTTTGAGCATCTATGGGTGGCAGTGTTAGGTGAACACATCAGGTCACATTGGATAGAATGGTCGCCATGTTTTGCAGAAACAAGTTGGAGCCACTGGGTGAATGTTCCCTGATATAGTGATCAGTAAGAGGAACAGCTACTTTCTATTCACCCTGTCCATGTCCCCCATAATGTTAACCACCTTCATTACATTCCCCCTCAACCTTCTATGCTCCAAAGGGAACAACCTGAGTTTACATAGTCTCTACACTCCATCCTTGGCAACATCCTGTTGATCAGGACTGACTACATCACCAGGAAGGCTTAATCATCTTAAGGAAGCATATTCAGCATCTTAAGACTCACAGAAGGAGGTGATTCAAAGTGTGTCCACAGCTTAAACCAAGGAAAAGAATAAAGGCTACACACCTGAAGCACACATTCCAACTCTTCCAACAGGTCACCTTGTAGCAAAGGAGAAGCTGGGAGGTGTGCTGTCAACATTGTGGTGAAGTCTAAGGACAATTTCTTGCAATTGCCAGCACAAAGATTGTTCCTGGTACAAATTACTGCATTAAAAACCGCCTAATGGAATTTCTAAGTCTTAAAGTTTCTGTCTGTCAAACTCTTTTTTTTTGCAAGACAGTGCTTCCTTAAAGGTAAAATATTTTAAACATTTTAGAAGAAGCTATTACTTTGAGTCAGACTGTTTTAAGTTAAGTAGCACTCTTCATCCTGAATTATCATGGAAAGGGTGAATTTTAGAGGTCAACATCAGTCTTATCTGCAATAGCCTCCACATCACCATAACCTACTGCCACTCATTGTTGCATTCTCTCATATGCGAGATTTTGGATTTACCGAGTCAGTCCCCCAAAAACCCCCCATGAAATTGATCCTCAGCATAGTCATCACCATCTGGATTGAAGTGGTCAAAAGCTGTAAAGAAATAATTTGGGAACCAAACCAGTAATGTGTAATCGTCCACAAAATGTCAAGGTGATTTCTATGGAGATGTGTTGAATACAGATGGAATTTGCAATTTGCCGGAGTAGGCTAAAAGCTATGTCGACCTCAGAATTGAAGCAAACAGAAATGTCATCACCTAAGATGTACATAACTGTTGTTTATCATTGCTCAAACAATGGTATCTTTGATAGTGAGTTTTATTTTTACGTGATTAAATCGAAAATGCATTTAACAATGAACCCACACTGTGTGACATTCCTCCGCAGGCAGCTTGCTAGGAAGGGACATTCAGTTTTCAGCAGCATCTTTAGTCAAAGCCCCTTCTTTGAGGAGTGGCCTTTTATATTTAGCGAGAGAGGATCAATTTGACAAAATGAGTTGGACTTGGGGTACAGGGTACCATTTCAAAAGTTTTCAGTTGATAAGAAGCTCAGAGGCATTCTGAAGAAGAGTTTAAAATTTCAAAAGTACATTGACTGGTTGGTGGAATGGAAGTACAAGTGATTAAATTTAATGCAGTGAAATATGAAGTAATTCATTTTGAAAGGAAGAACGCAGGGACAATATTAAACAAAGGGTATAATTCTAAAGGCAACTCAGGAAGAATGGGATCTAGGTGTGTATATGCACAACTCATCAACGTGACAGCACAGGTTACCTGAGCAATTGATAAGCATACAGTATCTTCAGCTTTATTAAGACAGGTGGTAGGAATAAAAACAAGGAATTTATGTTAATCTTGTAAAAAAAAACACTGGTGTGGCCATAATGGGAGTGTTGCATCCTGTTCTGCACGCTATACTTGAGGAAGGATGTGAAGGTATTAAACAGTTTGCAGAAAAGATTCATGAGAATGATTGCAGGGCTAAGGGACTTAAAGTATATAAACAATTGGGAGAAAGTGGGCCTCTTGTACTTATAGAAAGTTGAGAAATTTGATAAATTGCGAGGGATCAGTACAGAAGTTAAGGCCAAACTATTCCCATTGGTGGAAAGTTTGAGAACAAGAAGTTGCAGGTTTAAGGTAATTAACAAAAGTAGTGATTCAAGAACAAATATTTTCCACAGAATAAGTCATTCAGAGCTGGAAAGCTGAGAGTGTGATGGAGGTAGGTTAAATCATGGCATACAAGAGGGGACTGGATTATTGGGCCAGATTTTCCAGTAAGTAGCAATCCCAAGAATATTGTCACTCCAGTCCTTCTTGTTTGATGGAAGGAGATTTCATTCAGAATTCCCGAATAAGTGCAGGACTCTATACCCAGAACTGTCAGGGGAAGGCAAACAAGGTGCCTCTATTCACAGCACCCAGCTGTTCCTGCCTGAAATGTACAGCTCCTGACAGGCACTTCAACAGCAGCAGGCTGTAGCTGTGCAGGTAAGTGTGAGGTTAAGGTGCTGGAAGGGTAGAGTGCCAAATGAAAGGCACCAAGGTTAAGGAGCTGCCTGGTTGATAGGGCGCCAACTGCAAATGGTGTCAGCTTGGGAGGGGTTAGTTTGCCAACTAAGTTGGATGCCAGCAGGAGTGGGGAGGTATGGTAGCAGGTGGTAAGAGGGCACAAAATTAGGTGGGAAAGCAAGTTGCAATATAGAAAAAAAAAATTTTACAAATGGATGTGGCCTGGTTAGGTGAATAGGCCAAAATTTGACAGATAGAGTTAAACATGGATAAGTGTGAGGTTTATCCACTTTGGTCAGAAGAATAGAAATCTGAATGAAATCTTATTATCTTATTATCTAAATGAAGAGAAAACGCAGAATATTCCAGTGCAGAGGGATCTGGGTGTCCTCATGTATAAAGCACAGCAATCTTATACACAGGTACAGCAGGTAATGAGGAAGGTGAATGGAATTTTAAAATTTACTGGTAAAGGAACAAAATATAAAAGTAGGGAAATGTTACTGCAATTGTCCAAAGCATCAGGCGATATTGCACCTGCATTACCACATACAATTTTGCTTCCTTTACTCAGGGAAGGATGTAGATATACTCAGAAGGCAATTCAGAGGAGATTCACTCGATTGATTAAGATGAGAGTTTTGTCTTCTAAAGAGAGACTGAGCAGTTTAGGCCTATACTCTTTGGAGTTAGGAAGAATTAAAGGAGATCTAAAAGTACAAAAGATGCTTAAAGGGATGCTAGGGTGAAGTAGCTGCAGAAACAATGTTTCCTCATGTGGCACAATCTAGAATGAAAGGTTATAGTTTTAGGATAAGGGGTAGCAGATTGAAAACACAGATCTATTTCTCTTGGAGGATTGCGAGTCTGTGGAATTCATTCTTCTAGAGTGCGATGGATGCTCGGATATTGAATAAATTTAAAGAGATGGACAGATTTTTAATTAGTAATGGGTTGAAGGGTTATGGAGAGTGAGCAGAAAGTGGAGTTGAGGCTGAGATGAGATCAGTCATTATTGTATCAAATAGCAGTGGGGTTGAATTTGTCTACCCTTGTTCCTAGTTCTTATGTTCTACATTCTTACACAAGTGTTTAGAGTGGTTTGGGGTAGATTGGAAAAATTGAGTCCAGTCTGAAGATGGGAAGGGTTGGATTTGACTCTGGTTCAGTGGGCAGAGGGGAAGTTGATAGTCGGGTCCATGGCAAAGGTATCAGGTCAAGTCAGGACCAATGGCAAGTTGTGTCGGAAGCGAATTGGGTTCAGTGGTGGTGGAATGGGGAGGTTAGAGGAGGGAATGGGTGGGTGTTGGTTGCGGCTGCAGGCCCAATGGCAGTGGAGGAGATGGGTTTGGGTGATGGCTGCAACAGAGTGCATTCAGCAGTTGGGTCTGTTCCAGCAGCAGAGGTAGAGTTGATGTTCTGGGACAGCCCGGGCAGGATGGTGTCAGGTTCTCGGTGGGAGGGTGTTGGGAGGGCAGAGTCTGAGGTTATAAAGGGTCATCAGTGAGGGATGAGGTCTGTTTAATAGTTACTCGGAATTAAATTCTGCATTGAATAATCTATCATTTCCTGAGTCACTATTTTATTCAATTTCATCACAACCATTTGAAGCCCCCAACTTTCACCGAAACTTTTGAGGGGCTCGAGGTGCACAGGAATTTCCCAGCGGGAAATGCAGTTTCCCTGGCAATGTGCTTAGAGTGTGTTTTGATGGGAATTCTGCAAAAACCCCCTGCACAATTCTCATCTACTCTGGAATAACGAGAGTCCAGTAAGCCGCAAATCTGCCCCATTATCTGTAAGAAAGAATGTTCAGAGCCAAGGGGAGAAGGCAGGTCTGTAACGCTAAGTGAATTGCTCCTACAGAGGGTTAGCACGGGGACATGACAGTTCAAATGACCTCCTTCTGAGCTGCCACAACTCTGTGAAGTTGAAAATTATGTTTTTTTTTAAGACTCACCAACAGTGCAAACAACTGCACACTGAAGAACCTGCAGCAAAACCAAAGAAGGTAAACATTTTAATCAGAGTTAACTGCTTTCCAAAAAATCATCTTCATTTTTCAAACCATTTTCCAATATGGATTAACTTGTCTTGTTATTGTGTTACATGTGTATTTGTAAATTAATCTCTCTAATGAACTTTTCTTTCTACCTGGAGACATGAACATTTGCTTTGGGAATCTGAGGCTGCTGTGGGGGTGTGGACTGGTGTCAATATGACACACTTATTCAAATTAATATTCACCTCAGAATCAAAATAACATTGAAAAGCAAACAAAGCAGATACCTTGGAATAATCAAATCCATGTTTCTCCTTAAAGCCGTTCCGACTGAGGCTGTAGTTATAAAACCGAGAATTCTTTATAAGTCCAACCCACTCTCGCCAGCCTGGTGGGATGTAGCTGCCATTATATTCATTGAGGTATTTCCCAAAGAATGCTGGAGGAGAACAACATGAAGGTCAGTTCACAAGTATACCTTCAATTGAAAATGATCTAAACAAGCACTGTACCATCTGTTTCACTTCCCTGTTTTTCCCCTTGTCCATTCTGGGGTAATCATTATTAGACATAATTCATGCAATTCTCAGTGTTCTAGGGGACTCTGGAAGGTGTTGAGGACTGGATGTCTGTATGGAAGACAGCAAAACTAGGCAGTGATTGGTTGGTGATGACTGGGTAAGATCTACTGCAGGAGCTTTATAGACCTTACCAAATTTACCAGTCTCTTGCTGTATCTCAATCTTTCGATCTTTCCCATTTGATTGGCCAGCTTCAGGAATAAGTAACTTCATAGAAAAAAAACTACACAAGAGAACCAAGGTTGTGAACATGTAAAAAGTTTGAAATTTATAAGATCAGATGGTTTGGACTGAGTCTTTAAACATATGTCAAAATGAAAAAGGTGATCATATGTCTATTCCAACTCTTCCCTGGTCAAAGGGGCTGCTGAGGAAGGTGCCAGGTTCTCAAACCCTGGGAAGAAAGAGCAAGGACAGCTACGCTAACAATAAATAGACATTCTGGCTGCAAGCATTTGGTATAGAACAGTAAAGAGAAGGAGGGCTCAAAGCAGTAGTTGGACTGAAGCTGGCAGGAGGAAAATAGCTTCCAGTTGAACAGATGTGGTAAGAAGCCATCTGGGCAATCTGACAGAGTTGTCAAGGAGGGAGGGAGAATCATCAGAAGATGCTTTACTGTCAGCAGTGCATTCGGTAAACTCTTCAAAAACCGACAGAAATGCCTGAAGATGGTCACTCAAAGTTACTACTCAGTGAAACAGGAAAACAGGAGCCAGCAGCAATTGTGAACTGTTTGAGTGAGGATGTTCCCCCTCATTGGAGAGGCCGGGGCCAGAAGGTGTAGTCTCAGAGTAAAAGACTGCCAATTTCAGACTGGGATGAGGAAGAATTTCTTTCTCAGAGGGTTGTGAGACTATTAAACTCCTTGCCACAGAGAGCTGTGTGTGGGGCGTGGGGCGGGGGGGGTGGGGGAGCAGAGTCCTTGTGTATATTTAAGGCTGCAATAGATATATTCTTGAGCAATACGGGAATCAAGGAAAACTGGGAAAACACAGGAAAGTGGACGTGAGGAATATTAGATTAGCCATGATTCTAATGACTGGCAGAGCAGAGTTAAGGGGCCAAACAGCCTACTCCTGTATCTATTTCTGATGGTCTTATAGTAATGGTTTTCTGTAAGGACTGTAATTCAGTGGAGAGTGCATTGTGTGAAAGAGTTATAAGCACAAAAGAGTTCATTTTGTTTAGTTAATGTATTTAGTCATTTTACAGTAAAAATCTTAAAACATAAAATCTTATGGTATCATCATTTTCAGCTACCATTTCCAAATATTAAACTTCATATTACTACTTCTGAATATTTCCTAATGACCTTAATAACTGACATTTCAATGAAAGACATTTTGTTTAATTTGAATGTAAAGAATTGAAGATGACAAGGAATACTCAGCCTCGAGATAATGGACTAGAAAGTGATTTAAAAACTCAATCCATATAAAGAAGCTTAGATGTCTGATTCATTACATGTTGAACAGGTTCTTCACTGCTGGATGGCTCTTTACTTTGAAGGAAATACAGTCAAAAAAATTAAGTGACTGCCACCAAAAGAGTAAGTGTATTTTAAAAAGATTCATGTGGAGTGAGTGGGATGAGAAATGCTGATTTGAGCTGTACAGTCCTCTTGATGGCTATTACCAGCTACAATCATTCTCTCGCTTACTGTCCTTTCCCCAGTTTCAAACATAGCCCTGAGGACTTCACTCAATGAGGCTAATGACCTATACTGCATTTCAGAGACAGGCCAGCTACCTGCAAATGGACAGTAAGTGCTGGGAACTCATCCAGTTTATTGAAATGTGACCCAAAACCCATTTTCAGAGCAGCATGGGCCTCCCATTGGGGAGCACACTGCGCTCACAGCACCAAGGTTTACTGCATTGAGTGAAGAACTAGAGCAGACAAATTCCGATACCTCACAAAGCTCTACAGAACTTCACTGAATTATTTTGACAACACCTTCCTCTCCCTTGGCTTCTGTCACTGAGAAGCAGAGGACAGCATTATTAGGGAAATGCCACTCATCCAAATTGCCCTCGAAGATAGATGGCATGTTGATTCAAACATGGATTCTGTTTCCTTTCCTGGCACTCAATCCTAATTCCGAGAGTCCCCAAGGTAGTTGATGGAACACCGCCTGCATTAATTCAAGAAACAGGGCCACCTTCTCAAATCAGTCAGGAACTGGCTGTTAAGGGCAGCATTCACCACTCCTTGAGAGCAAATACATTATTCTGGCTCAGCCATACATCAGCCAGTCAGTATATAACAATCCCGGAAGATAATGACATCAGTATAAAACAATCTATTGATTATGCATAATGAAAATGAAACATTATTGGAATTCAGTTCCCTTTCTGCTCCATATTTAGTGTACTTCAATATGGCTGCATAAGTTCCCATTTTGCACGTTTTTTTGTATTACAAGTAGACAACCCTTTATCTGAAATCCCGAAATCCGAGCAGCTCTGAAATCCAAAGGTATTTTTGTGAAGTTTTTATCTCATTAACAAGGTTGTTTGGCGTGCAAATAGTTAACTCAACTCCACACCCACTCAATGCATGTCACTTAGATGTGATGTGTTGGTGGGGGGAGCGGCATGGCCTATCACTGACAGGCCTCAATTCTGTTTCAGGACCCATTTTACGCAAAGTAAGTCTGCTGTTTGGTAAGATTTTTAAAACTTTCACCATCAAACTGTCATTTAATCTGGAATTCGAAAAATTCTGAATTCCGAAAACCAGCTGGTCCCGAGCATTTCAGATAAAGGATTGTGCACCTGTACCAACTCATTCGAAAAAGTACAGATTGAATTTATGTGAGCTCATCAATCAGTGTGATAGAAATTAAAATCAGAAAGAGGCTATTTGGCCCAATACGTCTGCACTGACCTTCTGAAGAGCATCCCATCCAGACTCAGCCCCCTGCCCCATCCCCATAAACCTTCATCGCTGGTCCACTTCGCTTCAACATCCCTGGACACTGCAGGCAATTTACTGCGGCCTATCCACCTAATCTGCACAGCTTTGGACTGAGGGAGGAAACTGAGCACTCTTACAGAGAGGAAATTCATTCCAACTGTTAAAGGTAATCTTGAAAATAAATATTATTTACATATATCGTACAAATAAAAATATATTAATTCCACGTATTTTTGTGTTACTAAGTAAGTGAAATCTGATGATAAGTGAATCCCCCAATACCTCAGTTTTCTCGTTTTAGAGTAACTTAAGAACAAAGGAAATTTACAGACCAGGAACAGGCCCTTCGGCCCTCCAAGCCTGAGCCGATCCAAATGTACAGTCTAAACCTGTTGGTCAATTCCTAAGCATCTATATCCCTCTGCTCCCCAACTTCTCATGCATCTGTCCAGACGCATTTTAAATGAATCTACCGTGCCTGCCTCTACCACCTCTGCTGGCAACGTGTTCCAGCAGAGACAGGCCGCCTACTTGCGGAGCGATTCAGAGAGCACCTCTGGGCCACCCGGATGAACCAACCCAACCACCCTGTAGCACAGCATTTCAACTCCCCCTCCCACTCCACCGAGGATATGCAGGTCATTGGACTCATCCACCGCCAAACCACAACAACGCGACGGTCGGAGGAGGAGCGTCTTATCTTCCGACTGGGAACACTCCAACCACAGGGGATGAACTTGGACTTCACCAGTTTCTTCATCCCCCCTCCCCCCACCTTGTCTCAGCCGAATCCCTCCAGCCCGGCACCGCCTTCCTGACCTGCAGTCTTCTTCTTGACCTCTCCACCTCCA
>NC_057713.1:130165027-130202134 GCF_004010195.1 Chiloscyllium plagiosum
CCACCAATCTTCGTGTCATCTGCAAACTTGCTGATCATACCAACAGTGCCCTCTTCTAGATCATTTATGTATATTACAAACAACAGTGGCCCCAATACTGACCCCTGTGGAACACCACTGATCACCTTTCTCCATTTCGAGAAACTCCCTTCAACTACTAGTCTCTATCTCCTGTTGCTCAACTAGTTCTTTATCCACCCAGCTAGAACACCCTGCACACCATGTGACTTCACTTTCTCCATTAGTCTACAATGGGGAACCTTATCAAATTTCCTAAATTCACCTAGTTAAATCACCGAGATTTCAGCTAGACCCACTGCTTGGGAATCCAACAATTCAGTGCCTTTTATCTGAAAATCTTATTAAAGCAGGATGTCAGAAAGGCAGTTTGAGCAGTCCTCATGAAGAAATGAAAAGGTGGTGGAAATAGGCAAATTTTGTGGTGGGCAGATGAGGCAGTGAACCTCAAATCTGTAGGTCTTGCCATCGAAGGTCGTGGGTAATGGAAAAGAGGGAACATATTCCTTGAGGGACTCTAAAGATGATTGTGTTCTCACTCATGCACATTGGTGAAGATTCAACTGGACATCCAGAAGAGGCACTCAAAGAGGATGAAAAGGTTGGTCATTGAAAGGCTGCAGATTAAGGAAGGCTGGTTAAAAAAATATATAGACGACAATGACAAGGAATATTGCTTATGTGTTTTATTTAGAAACTTTTCAGGTTGGAAACCTAATTGGAGGGATTGAGGTCTGAGTGCTGAAAAAGATTTTTAGACTTAGGGTGCAACTGAATGCCCACTTCAAAGCCTAATCCTGCTGCCACTATTTTCAACTAGAGACAGGTGAAGGACACGCCAAATGGGAAGTGTGGAAAGCAAACACGGACAGGATTGCTGCATTTTCCATGAATAGCTATCTCATTCAAAGGCATTCAGTGCCTGGTTGAGGTCCCCAGCCATGGAAGGAAGGGGCCCAGGAGCAATTACCCGCCTAGCCCTGTTCAGGGCACCAGTGACGAGGCCAGCATTTGTTGCCATCGCTAATTGTTCTTGCAAAGATGGTAAAGAACCACCTTCGTGACTGTTGCGATATGTGGAGGGTACATGCTCCCACCGTACTGTTAGGAAGAGAGTTCTAGGTTTTTGATCCAGTGACAGTGAAGGAACTGTTTTATAGTTCCAAGTCAGAATGCAACTACAGTGAGCAACACTGTTAAGAAATGTGTTTGTACTATGGACTGAAAAAACCTGCAAACAGCAGGAAACACAGAAGAAGAAATGAAAAAAAATGCAACCCAAAACTCTGAAATTCAAAGGAATTGCAGTATCTTGTTTACATGTTTCATTTAGCATTCTTACTATAGTGGCTAGGTGAAGGATGAGGTCATGATCCCATATATCTGCTACCCTTCTCTTTCTAGGTAGTAGGGGTTTGGAAGAGGTATGGCCGAGGGGTTTGGAAGATGCTGTCTGAGAAGCCTTGGTGCACCTTGTAGATGTTACAGGCAAAGGTGAGGACTGCAGATGTTGGAGATTAGAGTCAAGAGTGTGGTGCTGGAAAAGTAGGTCAGACAGCATCCGAGGAGCAGGAAAATCAACGTTTCGGGCAAAAGCCCTTCATCAGGAGTCAGATTATGTCAGATCAGGAGTCAGACACACTACTGCCTTGTAGATGTTACACACTACTGTCACTGTGCATTGGTGGTGGAGGGAGTAGATATTATATGTGGTGGACAGAGAACTAAATTATTTACATACAAACGATGAGATTGGTGTCCACATGGAGATACAGGATAGAAAGTAACAGAGACGAGAACAGCTGCAGAGAATGCAAGAGAAACTCAGCAAGTCAAGCTTCCTTTGTGTAGAGAGAAACATGGTTATGTTTTGAATCTGGTGTGATTCATCTTTAGAAGTTTCTCTTCTTTGGAACAGTTCTGAAGGAGAATTATACCTGACTTGAACCAATAACTCAGTTATTCTGTTTCTCCCCAGTTGCTGCCAGACCTGCTGAGTTTCTCCAGCGTTCTCTGAATTTGCTTCAGATTTCCAGCATCAACAGAATTTTGTTTTAATATGATGGCAACCATGGTGTCTGGATGCAAGTAAATCTAGGGTATTGGAAAGGGAAGGAATCATGGAATCTCAAGATGAGGTGGAGAGGAACAAAGGGTGTATTAAGAACTTTTACTTCCTTTGCTTTCCACAAAACTGTTTTCAAAGGGGACTTTGAACATCTGCCCATGCCAACCACATGATGGTGTGGACAGGATAATATTTGTGCCAATTGGTTTCATAGTAAGTTCAATTGCCCGTTAGTTATTTATTTTAAAAAGGTGGATAAACGAGTGGGACTAGCCACTTGTAATTTTTTCTATGACCCCTCCCCTCTTCTCATCCCCCTGCAGAAAACACACCCTGCAGGAGACTGTTTAAATCCAGCCTACTAATTCTAAAGGGAACTTTATGGCATTCCTAACAATTCCGATGGCCTTGGTTAACGTGAGTGTTTGGAATATTACATGGAGCTCTTTCTTTCTTTTTTCAGAGGGTCCCCATCAGGTTTTGATGAATCTTACTTACTTTAACACGAATAATCCTTTACAATGAAGTTTCTTTGTGTGTTGTCAAGTTAATTTATTTGGACTGCCCCTCACAGATCTCCAACTGTGCTAGCGCACGCTAAATGAGCTCTAACCAGACTGCAGTATGCTAATTGCTTCACTTCTATTGTTCTCTGGTAAATGTTCCCTTGGTATAAATCCCAAAGTTCTATTAACTTTACAGTTAATACCACCAATATTACTTTTTTGTGCCAACCCCTGTAATGCTGCAATACCGAAATCTGGGTGGTGTATAATGGGTGCATCGTGCTGTTAAAAATTCATGGGAAAATGCTTCTGGTCTCTTTAATATCTTGAATTCTTTCTCAGATTAAAATTCATTACTTCATGTCAGTTTGTGCACCATTCAGCTTCAGCAAAAAAAAATTAAGCATGCTCTTTTAATTAATTCAAAAACCTTTTACATCAGCTAAATCCTAATTTCAAAGCAAAAATTATCGATAGGTTTCCCACCTTATAATCTTAAACACAAAGGGGGATACCTGGAGAATGTTCTTCACTGGGCTCCTATATGTCCAGTGCCGAAGAACCAATTTAGACTGAGGAGGGATCTTTTCTATAGGTCTGGGACTTTCTGGGATTACCTTCGGAATCCTACCATATGTGCTGCAGATAGGGGTTAGGGTGACAGTGATGGACAGGGTTAGTATCTACAGGCTCTGTTCTGGGTGTCATCAGACTTGGGCTGAATAGTATTGTTTGATCCAAGTCTGGGCGAGGATGGGAGCCAATGTTCTAGCTGTAAGTGCCTGCTGCTTAATCATGCGCGAATGTCTCTATTCTGCTGCTGTTGGCAGGTCCCCATCACAATATTTTTATAATATGTCCTTAATATTTAAAACAGGGTCATAGAGAGGCAAGATTCCATGTCAGAATTTCAATGTTGATGAGATTCAATAATTGCAGTCAAAATTCTATTAGGACACAGTGAGGTCTGCAGATGCTGGAGATCAGAGTTGAGAGTGTGTTGCAAAAACACAGCAGGTCAAGCAGCATCCGAGAAGCAGGAAAATCGACATTTCCGGCCCGAAATGTCGACTTTCATGCTCCTCGGATGCTGCCTGACCTGCTGTGCTTTTCCAGCAACACACTCTCAAGTCAAAATTCTATGTTTGTGAATATTATTTTCTCCCTCAGGAGTTAAAGGGCTCTTTTTTCCTGTAAATGTGTAACTGCATCCTAGCACAACTGTTCAGTATATCTTATCACAGTTTCTTGATATTTTCAATTAAAATCAGCGTGTGCTTTGATGTTGTCCTGGTTTTGAAGACTGAAGTGATATCTTATGGAGCACAAGACAGTTCAAAAACTAAGTAGCAATTTCCAAACGGGAGTCATGGTATTTTTTCATAAGTATGTTGATAAAAGCCTACCTTAAGGCATGAGGAGCTTTAGATTCACCTAATGAGTGATCTGAGATGTGAGGGCTAAAATGATCCAAAGTGGAAGAAGATTTGATAAGGTTCAATATTATATGAGGAACATAAAACAAGATAAGCTGCATTGTTCTACTTGGGGGTTGGAATCTAAAACATAGGAAAGTCTTGTTACATCTGGACATGGTGTTGGTAAGGCCACACTTGGGAGTACAGTGTACAGTTTGGGCCCCTTTATTTACAAAAGGACATATTGTTATTGGAGGCAATTCAAAAATGATTCACTGTACTGATTCCTATGATGAAGGGGGTGACTTGCAAAAACTGCTAAACAGGTTTGGCATTTATTCATTCGGCTTAGGGGTGGGGGGTGCGGGTTCCTATTAAAATGTACAAGATCCTGAAAGGGCCTGACAGGTTAGATGTTGATAGGATGTTTTTATGAGTGGGGGAATCTCAAACTCAGGTAAAAACAATGACTGCAGATGCTGGAAACCAGAGAGGTGCTGGAAAAGCACAGCAGTTCAGGCACCAGCTGAGGAGCAGTAAAATCGATGTTTCGGGCTGATGAAGGGCTTTTGCCCGAAACGTCGATTTTTACTGCTCCTCGGATGCTGCCTGAACTGCTGTGCTTTTCCAGCATCTCTCTAATTGAATTTCAAACTCAGGGAAGGAGTAGAGGAGCATTCATTTAAAACTGAGATGCAAAGGAATTTCTCCTCTCAGATTGTAGTGAATTCTGTACACTGAAGACTAGATGACTGAAAGCATTTAAAGACAAGGTTGATGGATTTTTTTTCAAATATTGAGGATTTAAGGCTATGAGGAGTTGGCATGATAAAGGAATTGAGGCCTGGGGCAGATCAGCAATGATCTAATAAAATCAAACCTGGTCACAATAAATATGCTACTTATATGACACTTCAATGCAACGTAAGTATGGATCTTTCCTCATGTTATCGTTCATAATCTTCCCCTTGATACCCACAACTTTAGAATAATTTTAAAATGTTGTTAAACATTATTTATTCTATTTCTTTACTTAATTAAATGGTGCACTCAACACGTTATCTGTTTTCGGCACTAAATATATGAAATAGCAGTAAGCAGATGCTGTTTGCTCGCAGAACACCAGTGAAATTACAGACCTGTTCGGTAGCCTGTGTTGTTTAGAAACACAGCAAAAGTACGTGTTTCATGCGTAGCCTGCCAGGAAGGTGAGGAACAGTTCTCGTTGTTTGTGTAAGTATTGTGATTGTGGACGTACTTTCCAGTCAGCATGGAAGATCGCGATGGACAGCACATTGGAGTGGTTACAAAGGCATTGGTGAAATGAGCACCACCTTGCTCCATGAGTCTTCTCGTTTTGTTCATCACCTGAAGGGAACCTGAAAATGTAACATCAGGAAAGAGAATCATAAAAACATCCAGTGCTTACAAATTGTCGAGCATCACCATTCAGTTGATTACTATATCTATTTGATTGTAAATACTAGAAAAATAAAACAATCCAAAGTAAGGACAAAATTAATATCAGAAATACTCAAAAATTTACCATTTGTAGAAAGGGAAATGGAGTTGACCTCTGATTAATGCACCTAACACTAGGGGCAATTTAGCCAATTCACCTGACCTGCACATCTTTGGACTGTGGGAGGAAACAGGAGCACCCGGAGGAAACTGGGAAAAATGGAATAGAAGTTAAGCAAGTAAAAGCAAAAAGGGTGAAAAAAAAGAAGAAAAAGGAAGTTAAATAAAAAACAAAGAAGTGCAGATGCTAGAAATCGGGAACACTGCTAGGAAAGCTCAGCGGGTCAGATCTGCCAGCTTTCTGTTTTTGGAAAAAGGCAGTTGCTGGCAGGAAAGACAGGAGACAGTAAATAACAAAAAGGTTGATCATGCAGGGCCAAAGACAATGACAATGGGACAACTAAAGAAACAAAACAATTTGTCTAAAGCAGGTGTGAATGATAGAATCAAAACCCAAAGAACTGCAGATGCTGCAAATCAGAGATAAAAACAGAAGTTGCTGGAAACGTTCTGGCAGCATCTGTGAAAAGAAATCGGAATTAACATTTCAGGTCCAGTAAGCCTTCTGAGCAATGGTCACCGGACCCGAAACATTAACTCTGATTTCTCTTGACAGATGCTACCAGACCTGCTGAGCTTTTCCAGCAATTTCAGTGAATGATAGAATGGTGACCAGCTGCCATTCAAAAGCAGGGGCGGCATGGTGGCACAGTGGTTAGCACTGCTGCCTCACAGCACCAGGGTCCCAGGTTCGATTCCAGCCTCGGGCGACTGTCTGTGTGGAGTTTGCACATTCTCCCGTGCCTGCGTGGGTTTCCTCCGGGTGCTCCTGTTTCCTCCCACAGTCCAAAGATGAGCAGGTCAGGTGAATTGGCCATGCTAAATTGCCCCTAGTGTTAGGTGCATTAATCAGAGGGAAATGGGTCTAGGTGGGTTACTCTTCGGGGGGTCGGTGTGGACTTGCTGGGTTGAATGGCCTGTTTCCACACTGTAGGGAATCTAATCTAATCTAAAATCAAGAGAAGAAAAAACAGAAACCTACAAAGAACAAAACAGGGGATTACGGTATGAAATTGTTGAACTCAATGACAAGCCTGGAAGGCTATAAAGAGTCCAATCAGAAGATAAAATGCTGTTCCTTGTGTTTAAGTTCAGCCTCATGAGAATACTGTAAGAGGTTGAGGAATTAATGTGAGGGCAAGGTGGAAAATTTATTCAGCTCATTCAAATGTACTGTGTTTGCAAACACAATTCCTCATTCCAGAACAGTCAGATGTATCCTCTGTTCCTTAGCATTACAACAGCCTCTTGATCACAATGCCAAATTACAAACCATAACTAAACAAAGTCTTGCTGGAGGAGGGTTGCTGACCTTCGAGTGTAGGAGGTTGGAGATGACCTTGTGGGCCCATCTTTGCACGTGGTGCGGCACTCTGGGCTAGGCAAAAGCAAGAGTGTTTGCAGTGTTGGGAAGATAAATGCTGTCATCCTCAGAGGGGACAGCACCTTTGTTTCCATACAGCCACTGACACTCCACTAGGTCTTTCAAGATTTCGAACAGTATGCTGAAAGTCAGATTGCTAAAACTGCTCTCCTGCATGCCCTCTGAAAACTGGCAATAGCAGCCATGATGGCATGCGGCAGCAGGCTGATGCTGCATGAGATTCTGCTGAGCTTGCATATAGCCATCAGGCAGCCTCTGTTTGTGTGGCCCCGGAGGCTGAAGTATTGGCCATGTGGCTCAGTCCATAAGCACAGGAATGGAGTTTCTTATTATTCATTCACGGGATCTGGGCATCGCTGGTTAGGCCAGCATTTATTGTCCATCCTAACTGCCCAGACAGAACATAGAACATGGAGCAAGTTTGGTGCTAGACGTCCTCATTCCTCCTCTCAGTGACCATAGGCTTTTTGGCAGGAGGCCCATTTCCCACCAGTGAATAAATAAGGAGAAAAGGCAGCCAATGATCCAAGAATCTCTGTGTGCAGAGATACACTCATATTGTTCTGTATGCCAAGTGAGCAAAGATCTCAGCTGAATCCTTTGTAGCATAACCCATTATGATCCATCTTGTGGTGATCTCTTTGGGCACTTTGCTCTCCTAGCTCTGACCACTGGTTAGTTGTACTCAATATTTCCCTCCCCTCTAAAGCAACTGAGCTGGTAGGTGCAAATGTGGGAATAGGTAACTGTATTTCTTCCTCATCACTAAATTCTTGATGTATCACTGTTTGCTATTCCCTCACTGCCTGGCCAAGTTACAGTTCTTGGAGAACAGCAGGTTTGTGTTGAGGGTCTTGTTTCAACCTTGTGCCACTTCTAAATCAGAATGGAGCATACAAACACAATTAAGCATTGATAGTTTCAACATGTGCGGCCATTGAACTTCTAGGATCATAGATCACACCCAGATCCTTGGGGTTATATTAACTGCAATATTTACCTGCTGCCATTGCTTTTTCAGGGTTTGGCTGGAGGATTTTAAGGTCCTCTGTGCAAAGAGGGTCTCTCTCCTCTTGTCCATTTCCTACACCAGCTAATGTGCATCGGAAAGCCTTGAAGCACACTCTCTGTTGTGCCGTACCATTTCTCAGTGTCCTTCTCACTCAGATATACTTCCCCAGGGGCTGATGGTACATATCCAACCAATATGCACTTTCTCTTTAAGTACTGCAGGCTGCCTGGTTAGAGTAGTTTTAAATGGTGTTAGCCTCTTATAATTTTGTACCCTGTTTCTAGGTGTGCAGCCACTCTATATTATGCACAGTGTGGGTGCACATCAAGATTGTAGTGATGAGCAGGAAACTCAAAGTTTGTTTGTTGAATGAATCGGAAGGAACTACTGTGGGTTAATTCCACATTGTAATCCCTGGGCTCACTTTCAAACCTTATCAAATTTCACAGTACATCTTTTTCACCAAGTGGAGAGATAAATATTAGTCAGGATGCCAGGAAGAACACTCATGCATATTTTTTGTTCCAGCAACTGATACCAGTGATCTCTTCTGTCTCAAATTCATCCTATAAAGCAGCAACAAATATTATGCATCGTTTAATGTAAAACTCACTTTTGGTAACTTTTTTTACACAATGCAAGTTTGTGTTTTATAGTTAGTTGTTCTCTTGTTGGGAAAGATCCTGTCCCAAGATGTCTACGATTTCCCCAGAAATAGCAAACGTAGAAAATTGTTGGTCAGATATGCGATCCTACTGACAGAAAGTAACCCCTTTGAATTTAGATTCATTGTAAAACATGAGCTTGTAACCTTGGCCAATTCGTTGTGTGTGGCATTTCTTTATGAATAACAAACAGTCACTCTGGGAATCTTTACTTTAACATAATAAGAAAGAATGATGTGAAAAGTAAACCAAGTCTTTTCAGAGTTACCCATGGTTCTGTGTAAATCTGAAAGACATTCAGGCTGCAGGAGCAAATTCAGCCTGTTTTACCATCTGCACAGGCAGACAGTCCAAACTAATCGCAAAGGCAATTTATTCATTTTTTTCCCAGGCTACTCAAACCTTTTGCAGGCTATTATTTGTGACTATAGGCCCGTTTACACTGAGAAGGGTCTACCAGCATGAAAGCTCTATTAAGACTCTGCAGAAAATGCTTCCATCTATAAATGTCTTTTGAATTGCTAATTCTGGTATAAACACATATAAAAAGCACATTTGCTTAGAGTAGTCAGAAAGTAGCTTTGAAGCATAGCAAATAATTACTTGCAGTAAAACGGTTTTGCACGTCCCACAAATCCGAACTTTAAGTACAATGGCTCAGGGTAGTGCTCCTTTACCTCCTATATTGATGCCTAATATGCGTGCAGTGATTATAAGGCAAAGAATGATCCAAAGATAGGATAGTTGAATAATTCAAAGCAGGCAAATTGAAATAAAGTATACAAATATGGCAAAAAGAACACCACATGCAATTCCAGTTATAAACTATGTTGCTAGCAAACAACAAAATAAGGAACCAAAAAACAAGATTTCCAGTTTTCAAGAGTAATCATTATTTATTTAGTCCCTTTGGACTTGGGTATATTTTTGATGGTTTACGCTTAGAGTTCTGCTCTCTGTTTGACGATGAGCTCCATGGCATAAAACTAGAAATTTGATATCAAATAAATGTTCATGAAAAACATAACTAAGAAAAAACTAACCAAAATCCATCAGATTTATATTGAGTATATCCTCTTTCTTGAGATCTACACAATCTACATGCAGGTCTACAAAAACATTCACAGTTTTGTTCTAGACTTGATGACTTCTTTAACGTGGCTGGAGATAGTGAAGACTGCAGTTGCTGGAAATTCAGAGTCAATAAAATGTGAGCTGGAAAAAGCACAGACGGTCAAGCAGCATCAGAGGAGCAGGAAGGTCAAGCAGGATGTTTCAGGCAGAACCTTTCATCAGTAATCACTTTGCTACCTGGTTTGGTTTAGACTTCAAAATCATCAAAGGTGTTGCAGTAGTCTTGGTGACGCACTTGTCAGTAGCTTGTGCCAAATCATTTCCAATGCCAAAAGGTCTGTTTCCACAGTGATCCATTAATCAAATAATTGTCCATGGAATCTTGTGATATCAAATACCAGAGCAAGTATCTCATGCTCCATGTTTGAGTAATTGGATTGCACTTGCAATAGTTAAGGATTGCGGTAGACGTTTGAAGCCCAATGCATGTAGTTTACCATCTTTCATAAAGCACACTTCAAGCTCGTTTCAAGATGTGCAGCCTTGAAGGCCTCCTTAATTGGGCTACATGAATGTAGAATGCATATCTCTTCTGACATTGCCTTTTTAATTGATTCGAACGCATTCAAGGTCCTCCTGCCATACATGTAGGTCATTCTTCTTTAATAGCTTGCTGAATTAGCAAAGTTGGGTATGAATGTCATAGAGAGGTTGAAGAATCCATCTCTGCAAGGCTTCTGTGTTTTGTGGGATAGTTACATTATACACCTTCATTACAGAATGGATCTTGAAACTCATATAAATAAAGCTGACAAGACTAATCTGACTACATTCACATGGCATTTCTTTCTGACAAGTTGCTGCCATTGCAATAAATTTGAGTCACACCCTCTTTGATTTTTTCCATCACCACAACCATATTTGCATTACATATACATCCAGGAACATTTTCTTTAATTCCATCCATTTGCTGCTGGAACAGATCCTGACTGTTGGATGAACCAAAAGGTTATCACTGGAAGTAGTTACGGCATCCCTGAATTAGTTTTCTCTTCAGATCCTCTACCAGTTGAGCCAACCAATAGCCATGTTTAGTGTACAAACTGGAGAAAATCTTTGCTCCTGTGAAGTTGGAATTCAGTTCCCCTGGTGTGGAATCTCATGTGAGCAATGCTTTAGAGCAAGATTTAGATGTCTTGGGTCTAAGCATTCTGGAATTGTTCCATCTTTCAGCACGTGTGATAGAAATGCAACCAGTCAGAACACCGATACACACAATGGAAGTTGCAGGTTTGAAAGATGCTTATGGGGAGCCATTCACAAATTGTTGTATTGAATTCGATAAATGGTATGTATAAGTGGGCTTCATTGCTCTGAGTTGGTTCGAGCTTCTTGAGTGTGAACAAAGTAGCTTTCATTTTTGCGAGTGACAAGTATTCCTTTACCACAGGAGGAATTTCTTCTCTAAGAGGGTAGTGAATCTATGGAATTCTTTACTGCAGAGGACTGTGGAAGCTGGGTCTTAAAGTATATTCAAAGCTGAAATAGATAGATTTAGGGATTCAAGGATTTTAAGGATTATCAGACTAGCCATGTTCTCAATGAATGGCAGAGCTGACTCAAGGAGCTGAATGGGTTTATTTCTGCTCCTACGTCTCAAGATCTGTGGTCTCATACTCTTCACTCTGTTGGACAGATTTTGGGGAATCAGAAAGCATGTTGCTCATCACAAAATATCCAAACTGCTCTTAAAGCTGAAATATTTATATGGCTGGGCCAGTTATATCTCTGTGCAATGATGATTCCCCAGGATATTGACAGAGGGAAATTTAATCACAGCAAAGAGGAAATGATTAAAATATTTCTGATTCAATTTGGTAATTGCCTGGCATTTGTAAAGCTTAATATTACTTGTCACTATTGTCAAGACTGAATGTTGTCAAAGGCTTGCCCGCTTACTGGCACTGAATGATCTGAAGAGTGGCAAATAATACGCAACATTGTGCAATGGTGAGAAGGTTATCGATGAAGCAGGAGGAGATGGTTGACCTAGGACAGTACCCTAAGAAACTCCTGTAACAATATCCTGCGGTTGAAATGACTGACTTCCAACAATTACAACCATTTCCTTTGTGCTAGATAAGACTCCAACTAGTGGAAAGTTTTCCCCTGATTCCCATTCACATCCACTTTACTGGGGCTCAGTCACATGTTGCCTGGTGCCAGCCAGCTTAGCTAGGGACATAACAAGTTCTGGAACATAAATCTTCAGTACTGCTGGAATGTTACCAGAACACACAGCCTGGGCTGTACTCAGTGCCTGCAGTCATTTCTTCCATTGGCTAGACCAGTATTTGTTACACATCCCTTGCCCTTGGGAAAGTAGTGGTGAATTGCCTTCTTGAACCACTGCAGTCCATGTCAGTACGTATATCAACAATGTTGTTAGGGAGAAAGTTCCAGGATTTTGATCCAGTGCCAGTGAGGAAACACTGGCATAGATCCAAGACAAGATAGTACAGATCTGGGAAAGGAACTTGCAGTGATGATGTTCTGAGCATTTGCTGCCCTTGTCTTTCCAAAAGGTAGAGGTTATTGGTTTGGAATACCTGTCAGCAAAACTTTCATTGTTTGTTATTGTGCATCCTGTAGATGGGAAAGGAAGAAAATAACTGAGAAAAAAAAAAGGTATTTCCTGAGTCAGATGGACTTTTATTGTAATGTTATTTAACAATGGTGGGGAAGGCCAATTGTCTGCACATAAGAACGGAGAGAGTGAAAATGAGGAGTTAAAGGGATAGATTTTGATGAAAGTATTAGAAGGTAGGTTCAAATGGTGCAAAGAGAAAATACTAAAATCATTTAATAATGGGGCTTAGCCTCAGCAGTATTTTATTCCGACAGCTTTTTTGGTCCATCTGTTTTTAAGCAAAACCAAACTGTCAGAGACTGGGTGTAGAATAGGAGGAATAATTAACACCCATGTAAAAAGCAGCCTCGGTGGGGTAACTAACCTCTCAACAATTTTCCATTTATGTCTGCCACCTTGACCAATACTGAAAATAAATTTATTTTGGTATTAATGGTTCAGAAATAAGCTGAAGAGCCACAGACTTCTCCTTGATGCAATTTACTCATCAGGAGTAAACTCAGTAAACCCTGCACTGCTCCTGATGAGAAAATTGCATCAAGGAGAAGTCTGTTGCTGTTCAGCTTATTTCTGAATCATTAATACCAAAATAAATTTATTTTCAGTATAGGTCAAGGTGGCAGACATAAATGGAAAATTGTTGAGAGGTTAGTTACCCCACAAAGGCTGCTTTTCACATGGGTGCTAATTATTCCTCCTATTCTACACTCAGTCTCTGATAGTTTGGTTTTGCTTAAAAACAGATGGACCAAAAAAGCTGTCGGAATAAAATGACTATAATACAAATGATCAGCAATATATCCAGCTCCTGTACCAAGCATACTTGAATAACCACACAGCTGCAGCCATCCCTTCTGACTTAGTACCCAGTGGTATTTTCACCTTTGCTAAAGAATCTAACCTTTCTGTTGAATGCGTTAGTGAGGAATAAACTATGTATGTAAGCAGATCAAATGTTTTCGGCATGCACAACTGAATTGTTGGGGCTGCTGTTGGAAAATCTGCTGATGTAGACACAAAAAGCACAAGCACAGATCTACAGACTAAGAAAACAGTCTGTATACTCTGTTGGAGCACAAAGAGAGGAGAAGATGTTACAGTAGCTATTTGCCCAAAATTGGACTTTCAGACATATATATGGATGTCAGGTACCGCAAGAAAAATGACTTATAAAGTCCGGTAAAACATTGTTTATAAATTGTGCAAGTTCTCAGCAACTACGCAAGAGTAGAAAGGATTTGTATGCGTGAGCTAAACAAAAACAGGAAATTCTGGCAACTCCCAAAAGGTTAAACTGGAGAGTGGTCATTTGCCTTCGGTCGTTGCAGATGCTGACTGACATACAATGGATTCTCAGCCTTTTTTTGTTTATGTTTCAACAAATTTATGTGTAAAAGGAACATTCAAATGCCATTTCCAAGAAGTGGCAATTCTTGTGACCACATTATATCACTTGTATTAAAATATTTACAATGTGGTTTGGCATCTCCACCTTAGTTTATGTTAAAATAGAACAAAAAATAAAATATTATTGCCAGATGTTACTGGTAATGAAGTATGTAATTGTGAGCAATTATATTGTCTCATTCTCCTTTACTATGTAACCCGACAAATTGACTTTCAAGATAATGTGCAAGAGACTGGCTTTTGGTTCTCCACTCTTAAATTATGACAAGACGTTTTTAAAATAAATTTGCTACAATACCGAACAACATCCTGAGAACAGTATGGTGATAGCTTAAGTTTCAAGATTCATTAAAAAGTATTATTCTACCCATTGCTCTGGAGCCTTTGACCTTTACATAAACCAAGGCTCGATCAGCAAAGGAAGCAAAAGTTCCACGTTCCACAAAGTGATGCACTGCTTCTGAAAGAAAGTGTGATTTTACTGTGTTCAGTTATGTGAGGTATTCAGCTGGAGAGCTACCGCTTAGATTTTAGGATTCCTGCTGTTTCATCAAGAATGGGGAGTCACATATACTGTGTGCATATGATAGATTGCAGAACCCATTCATCATCCTTTTTAAAACTCATTTAAGGGACATGGATGTCACTGCTGGGCCAGCATTTATGACACATCCTTAATTGCCCGGATGGCAATTTGGATCATTCATTCGATAGGAGTCACATGTACAAGTAAGGATGGCAGTTACCTTCCTTAAAGGGAATTGGTGAACCAGATAGGGGTTTTAATGACAATGGTTTTGTGGCTATCATTAGATTCTCAGTTCCAGATTTTTATTGAATTCAAATCCCACCATCTGCCCCATTAGGATTCAAACCCAGGTCTCTGGTTTACGAGTGTAGTGACAATACCAATAGGCTATTACCTCCCCCAAGGGATGGAAACTACTAGTGCCTTGAATTCAAGCAGCTTCTGCAGTGGGTTTGGTCATTTCTGTTTGAGTCATTGAGGCTGAAAGCATGGAAGCAGCCCCATTGGCCCAAGTTATTTTGGCAAATCCTTCTGTCCTACAGCTCAAAGAACTAAACTCTGCACAGACCAACTCCTGACTGTAAGGTGCACCGTCCATCAAGATGTTCATGTGCACATACCTTCAACTCGAAGAATACTTGCCTGCATGTGCAATGAGATCAAAGTCATTCACTATGTGAGGGGAATATATCAGTCTCTGAGGTTAGCACACGCTGTTCCTTCACTATGTAAGGTGAAGATTAGAATCTTCAGGATGGAGATTCAGCAAGAACAAAGATCAGCAATGTTGCTCATGAAAACATTCACGGTATATTAAACAAAAGACAATGTTTTGACATCACACCCCATGGAATATCAATAATAAGACAGTAAATGGATTGACAGAGGCCTGTGTGCAAAAGTACACCAAGAAAAGTCGATGAGATAAAGAGCCAATCTGTATGATAATGCATAATATATCTTTACCCACACTGCTGTCTTCTTGTTTAATACCTCAAATTATTTAAAAAGCTTGGATATAATTGTTAGCCTGTTCATGTTTTCAAATGTTATTTTCAATGTATTTATTGGTAGTCTTGGTGTCAATGATATTGCAGTTATCCAAAAAGGGCCCAGAACCTAGTTTGACAACTTCCACTGCATTCTGGGAAAAATAAGCACTGGAACTAGGAAAAGTATTCCAAGCAGAGTAAGCCCGGCTTCATGAAAGGGGAATAATGGGGAATGAGGGGAATTGATTTATTACTGCAGTTTAAGGAAGTTTCAACAAGAGTGGGTAGAGCCAGCAGCTGTGGACTTCCAGAAGGTGTCTAACAAGGTACCTCACAAAAGGTTAAACCACAAGGTAAGAGCTCATGGTGTTGGAGGTAGTACATTGGCATGGATAGAGAATTAGGTTAAGGACAGGAAACAAAGCGTGGGGATGAGGTGTTCTTTCTCAGTTGGCGACTCGTGACCAAAGGAGTACCACAGGGAATGTAATGGTTTACAATAAATACAAATGAGTTGGAGGAAGGAAGTGAATGTACTGTAGCCAAATTTGCAGACAACACAAAAATAAGTAGAAAGGCAAGGATACAAACAACGTAGAGAGAGAAAGGTTAAAGAAGTGGGCAAAAAGTTGGCAAATGGAGTATCACATGGGAAAATGTGAACTTGGTCATTTTGAAAGGGACAACAGAAAAACATCATATTATTTAAATGGAATGGGCAAAAACTGCAGAAAACTACAACACAAAGGCACAAAGTTTGCACATAAAACACAGGACGTTAGCCAGATGTAGCAGGTAATCAAAAAGATGGATCATTGGCCCTTTTTTCAGGGGGGTTATAGTACAAGAGTAGAGAAGTCTTACTGCAACTGTACAAGATGCTGGTGAGACCACATCTGGAGCAGTGTCGGCTGTTTTAGTCTCCTTATTTAAGGAAGGATAGCACTTCATTGGAGGCAGATCAGAGAAGGTTCACTAGTATGATCCCTGGTGCACAGGGATTGTCTTATGAGCAAAGGCTAAACAGTTTTGGACTTTACTCATTAGACTTAGAAGAATGAGAGGTGATAGAACGCCCTTGATGTTGCGCCGATCCAAGCCCACCTAACCTACACTAGCCCACTATCCTCCATATGCCGCTATCTAACCCCCTAATCATCTTGTACACCTCAATCAAGTCACCTCTAAACCTTCTTTTCTCTAGTGAAAACAGCCCCAAGTGTCTCAGTCTTTCCTCATACGATCTTCCTTCCATATCAGGCAACATCCTGGTAAACCTCCTCTGCACCCGTTTCAGTGCCTCCACATCCTTCCTATAGTATGGCGACCAAAATTGCACACAATACTCCAGATGTGGCCGCACCAGAGTCTTATACAACTGCAACATGACCTCAGGACTCCGGAACTCAATTCCTCTACCAATAAAAGCCAGTACGCCATATGCCTTCTTCACTGCACTATTTACCTGGGTGGCAACTTTCAAATGATCTCATTAAAACATATGGAATTCTTACAGGGCTTCACAGGGTAAATGCTGAAATGATGTTTCCCCTCATGGGACAGTCTATGAGGAGAGGGCATAGTCTCAGAATAATGGGGTGTCAATTTAAGACTGAGATGAGGAGCAATTTCTTCTCTCAGAGGGTTGAGGGTCTTTGGAAATCCTTTCCACTGAGAGCTGTGGAGGCTGAGCCTTTGTGTATATTTAAGGTTGAGATAGATTCTTGGTCAGTCGGGGAATCAAGGGAAAATGCAGGAAAGTTGATGTGAGGAAAGCTAGCTCAGCCATGATGTGAATGAATGGCAGAGCAGGCTTGAGGGACCAAATTGCCCACTCTCTGTTCCTATTTCACATGGGATCCTAGTGTTAACATCAACAACCTCAAGGGAATGTTTTCAGGTGACTTAAATTCCTACAATAGATATTACATCGACTGCAATCTAAACATTTCACAGTTTAACTGTTGGGCTCTGCAGACTGCATGTGATCTACATTGGGAGCAATTTCTGAACTGATGACATTTCCAGATCCAGTTTGCCCACATCAGTGCTCTTATGAACATAGTTATATTTTTAATACTATTTTTAATTTCTGTCCAAATGATTCAATGTTATACTGGTGGTGTATGGAGTTTGGATGTATTCATTTTTTTCTGAACTGGGAGGACTACATTTTACTGAGGAGAATGGCTGAGCTCTGTTCAATTTACCAGACAAATGGCTAGATGACATGTATTTGACTATTATAATGTTTTCCAATATGCAAGTTTTTGCACTTACTGTGTAAAATAAGTGATTTTAAAAAAATGCCAGACTTGGAAATTGTGCAGCAGGTGTTCCAAGACGTTGACTGTACCTGGGAGAGTAAACTGGCAAGTATTTAAAAGCGTTTGTAGCACAACAGGCAGTTTCACAATCTTCCTTAGATTCCAGGGTAGTGCCAGAGGTTGCAGAATTTCAATGTTACACAATAAACACAACAACTACAGGGCAGTCAGTTTAACCATGGTGGTGGGAAAGCTTTCTAAAACAATAATATAGGTCAAAATTAACAGTTACTCACAACGTGGATTTGTGAAGAATAAAACGTATTTAACTTACTTAATTCAGATTTTGGATGAGGTAACAGACAAGGCTAATGAGGGGCATACCATTGATATAATGCATAGGGTGTTCCAAAGGGCATTTGATAAAGTATTATGTAACTGGCTTACCAGCAAAGTGTAAATGCTAGTAAAGACCATGACATTATGGCTATAAGATTGGTTAAGTAAAAGGAAACTGAGAATAAGGAGAAACAATTGCTTTTTCAACTGGAGGCAGGTATATAGTGGTGTTCCCAAGTGAACGTTACTTTCTCTCAATGTACAATATTGACTAAGACTCAGATGTACAGGGCAAAGTTTCAAAGTTTGAAGGTGACAAAACATGGAACATATGACAGATGAAATTCAATGCAGGGAAGTGCAAAGTGGCATACTTCATAGAAAGAACACGAAGAGACAATATAATATTAATGTATACAATTTTAAGGGGGTACAGGAACAGAAAACCTGGGAGTATATGCACAAAGAGCCAAATCAGATTAGGAATGTTGTGAAAAAGGCAGATAGATTTACCAGGATGTTACCTGGACTGGAGGGTTTGCATTATTAGGAGAGGCTGGATAGACTGGGACTTTATTCACTGGAGTATTGGGCTTATAAAGGTTTATAAAATCCTGAAGGGCACAGATAAGTTGAATAGCAAAAATCTTTTCCCAAGTGTGGGTGGGTTCAAAGCTAAGTTCCATATTTTCAAGGTGAGAGAAGAAAGATTTAAAAGGGACCTGAAGGGCAACTTTTTCACACAGAGGGTGTTGTGTGTGTGGAATGAACTGCTACAGGAAATGGTGGATGCAAGTACAGTTACAACATTTAAAAGTAATTTGAATAAATACCTGAATAGGAAGGGTTTAGAGGAATACAGGCCAAACGCAGGCAAGTGGGACTAGTTTAGTTTAGGAAACTTGGTCTTTTGCCACATTATATGTCTATGACTGCCTTCTAGGCCATTAGAACTATAAAACAATGGATTGGCTTCAATATAGTATTGTAGATTAGAGTGGTGCTGGAAAAGCACAGCAGTTCAGGCAGCATCGGAGGAGCGGGAAAATCGACGTTTCGGGCAAAAGCCCTTCATCAGGAATAGAAGCAGAGTGTCTGCAGGGTGGAGATCTGGTTTCCAGCCCTTGTTTTTACCTAGTTGATTTCAACACAGTATTGTATCCAATTCTGGACATGGCATTTTAGGAAGGATTTGAAGGCTTCAGAGAGAGTGCTAAGAAGATTTACAAAAATGGTTTCAATGGTGAAGGTCTTCAATTACTTGGATATATTGGAGAAGCTGAAAATTTTATCTCCTGAAAGAAGGATGAGGCGAGATTTGTTAGAATTGTTCAAATGACGTGGAGTCTGAACACAGTACATAGAGCATCGACAATGGTGGAAGAGTCAACAACTAGAAAATACAGATTTAAAGGGATTGGCAAAAGAATTAAAGACAGCATGTAGAAAAAACACTTCTTAATACAACATGTGGTTACGATCAAGAATCCATTGCCTGAAAAAATGATGGACGAATATTTAGTCAGACTTTTCAAAAGGGAATTAGAGAAGGGTTTGAAGGGAAATAGAAATCTGCAGGTGTATGGCGTAAGGGCACAGGAAAGAGAGGAATTAAATTGTTCCTGTTGCGATCCAAGATGGACACAAGTGCCTCTCCATTTCAGATGTAAGCATACTACAATTCTAAGGTTTTGTATATTAAACTCCTTAGTCTCATGGCGCGGCATGATGGCACAGTGGTTAGCACTGCTGCCTCACAGCGCCAGAGACCGGGGTTCAATTCCTGCCTTGGGCAACTGTCTGTGTGGAGTTTGCACATTCTCCCTGTGTCTGCGTGAATTTCCTCCGGGTGCTCCGGTTTCCTCCCACAGTCCAAAAACGTGTAGGTTAGGTGAATTTTCCATGCTAAATTGCCCGTAGTGTTAGGTGAAGGGGTAAATGTAGGGGAATGGGTCTGGGTGGGTTGCTCTTCAGAGGGTGTGTGTGGACTTGTTGGGCCGAAGGGCCTATTTCCACACTGTAAATAATCCAATCTTATCCAATCTTATTGGGGCCATATCTTTCTCTCCAGTGTTGTAAGAATAAACATAGATAATATCCTAATGTTAAAAGCACTCATAATAATGATAACAAAAAGATTACAGCACCTGGCATATTGAGTGACATTTTGGTCTCCTTACCAAAGAAAAGATATATTTATCATACAGAATGTCCAGTGAAGGTTCACTAGATTGGTTCCTGAGATGGCAAGATCATTGTATAAGGAGGGATTGGTTCTACTGGGACTATATTCACTTGGGTTAAGGAGAATGAAAGGGGATCTTATTGAAGTGTATAAACTCTGGCAGGGGTAGACAGACTGGATGCAAGGAGGATGTTTCCCATGTTTGGGGAAACTTGAACCAGGGATTATGGTTTCAGTATATGGGGTGGGTCATTTTCGACTGAGAAAAGGCAACACCTCTTCATTTGGCAGGGGGTGAATATGCGGTACATTCCCACACATGAGACTCAGGAGGCCAAGTCACTGGATATGCAGTACATTCCCACACATGAGACTAAAGAGGCCAAGTCACTGGATATGCGGTATACTCCCACACATGAGACTCAGGAGGCCAAGTCATTGGATATGCGGTACATTCCCACACATGAGACTAAAGAGGCCAAGTCAGTGGATATGCAGTTTACTCCCGAACATGAGACTCAGGAGGCCAAGTCACTGAATATGCGGTATACTGCCATACATGAGACTAAGGAAGCTAAGTCACTGAATATGCGGTATACTGCCACACATGAGACTAAGGAGGCCAAGTCACTGAATATGCGGTATACTGCCACGCATTAGACTAAGGAAGCCAAGTCACTGAATATGCGGTATACTGCCACACATGAGACTCAGGAGGCCAAGTCACTGAATATGCGGTATACTGCCACGCATTAGACTAAGGAAGCCAAGTCACTGGATATGCGATATACTCCCACACATGAGACTCAGGAGGCCAAGTCACTGGATATGCAGTACATTCCCACACATGAGACTAAAGAGGCCAAGTCACTGCATATATTTAAGAAAGAAGTAGCTTGATTTCTCGACACTGAAGGCATCAAATATGGTGCATCAAATATGGTGGGGAGAGAGAGGGGGCGGTGTATCATGTTGTGCTACGAGCTGTCACAATCATATGAACGGAGCAGCAAGTTCGATGGGCTGAGTAGCCTACTCCTGCTCCTACTTCTAAGCCACTGGCAAGAAAATTGGGAAAATTGAGTGAGATTGGCAGTAGGCGATGCCTGATTTCAAGCAAAAAGTGCTTGCCAATGAGCAGCAAGAAGCCTATTTTCATGGTTTAGTATGAATCGACATCTCCCTTTCTACACCATCGCACCTCATTGACGCTCAGCTTTCCGTTCTCCCACACATTGGACAGAGCTGGACAGCGACAGTTACCAACATGAAAGTCAGGGTAACGTGACAACTCCAGCTCATTGCTTACATCTCCGGTCCTCTGTCTTGCTCGCCAGGTACCAACATCTCAGAGCAGTGATGTCATCCATCCTTGTCCACCAGAGCCTGCAGGTTTCCATTGGCAAAGCCATTGCCCTTGGTCTGCCATGTTTGGGGCATCTGACAGACTGCCAGCACTTGGCCAGGAGCACAAGCTGGGCTCGAAAAGTGATGCGAGCACCAGGAATTCTGAGCAGTCCTGGCTGCGGCCTGCACTTCTGTCTCTGTCAAATGGGAAAACGTGAAAGTGGAGCACCAAGGTGAGTTTGGGAAGAAAGCATGCTAAAACTCACCAGTCCTCACAAAGAGAAACCCTCCATGAAGCTTGTCAAAATTGACACTTATCCGATTTCTGGTGAAGTTCTGCCCTGTGTTTTATTAATCTACTGCTTATGGCACCATGCTATAGGGTGACATGTTGGCTCAGTGATTAGCACAGCTGCCTCACAGCACCAGGAATCCAGGTTTGATTCCACCCTCAGGGGATTGTCTGTGTGGAGTTTGCATCTTCTCCCTTGTCTGTGTGGGTTTCCTCCCACAGCACAAAGATGTGCAGTTTAGGTGGATCAGCCATAGTAAATTGACCGTCGTATCCAAGGATGTGCGGGCAGGTGGGTTAACCATGGGAAATGCAGGGTTACAGGGATGGGGGTGTGTCTGGGTGGGTTGCTCTTTGGAGGGTCTGCGTGGACTCAGTGGACTGAATGACTTTCACCCCGATGTATCCAGTTGATCACTTTGTTCATCGCAGTCAGTCATAATGTCTTCAGGAATCAGAGGCAGATTTGCTACTATTGAAAAGTCTGGACAGGTGCTCAAATCTTTGGTGGAAGGTCTGAACCCACGACATGATGGGCCACTAAATAAGCAATCCTACTCAATCAACGGTGGACAATCAAGAGCAACTTGCACTGAAAGCTCCAAACTACATTATCATATCTCAATCTCTGAGGTTAGGCTATGCTGCACCAGCCACTGAATCTACTGTCTAAGTTTCATAGGAAATTAATTCAATACAGATATATTTGGACCACTTCACAATTAGATCATCAGGCTGCTGAGAGAAATCTTGAATTAAAATAAAAGAGCTGGACGAACTAATTTTTATGTTTTTTTACATTAATAAGCACCAGTGTGAGAAAGTTTAAATAAATTAATAATGTGACCTATTAGGTAGGAAACATGTTAATACAATAACTATTTTCAATAGTTCAATAATAATTCAATCCAGGGCCAAGTGGAACTCATTGACAATGAGATCCCTGATTGGGGTTATTAAACTGGTGCCAATCAGGGAGCCCTGGCTGACAGTTATAAACAGGAGATTCAGAGAGTCTCCTCATTCTAGGGACTGGCTCTGAGCTAACTGGTTACAGCCCACATACTGTGCACATGTAAATAAAGGGTGACTTCACTGGCCTCTGTGCAGTTACTTCAGTTCCAAAACAGGCCCAATCAATTTTGTTTGGTTTTTAGTAGAAATGGCAAGAGCATTAAAACAGATTGTTGGCAATAAAGTTGGGGGCTTCCAAATGATGACAATCTAGGAAAAAATAATAAATATAGAATCAGAAGGCTATATTCTGCCTTAATATCCCATCTGACTCTTTTGAGAAAGTGATCTCCTGACTGGAACAGTGGAACACCTTGCTGTGTGCTCTAGTTCCAAACAGCATTTGAACAAAAAAAAATTGCAAACTACCTCCTAAGCTTAGAGATGTTGGAGATTCCCAATAAAAAAGCTGAAAAGAGATTAACAGCATGGCAAAAGGTTATACAACAGTATAATTAATGTGCGGCAGAGTGAGGGAATATTGAATGGAGTGTTTCAGGGATTGATGCTGGGATCCCCACTGGTTCTAATTTGTATTAATTATTTGAATTCGGAAAATCAATGTAAGCCTGTCAAGTTTGCAGATGTCACCAACTTGGAATGCACATGCAATTGAATCTGAAAAAGCAGCCAAGAAACTAAATTGCACAATCTAGAAGTGGCTGGATAAAATTCTACATAGATGGTGTAGGTCACTGCACATAGGTAATAAAATAATGATTGACATGCCTGCTTTAATGAATGTCATTGACTAAGAAAAGGATGGAGGTGAAAGGGATTGGCAAAATGGGAAGGAAGCAGGAGCGTGCTAGCTGATCCCTTAACCTACCCAGGCAACTTTTCAAAGTAGACAGTCAAAAATGCAGCAGTTCAATGAATGAGACAAGTTGCAGGTCACATTCTAAAATTTGCATCTACAAGAGGGAGGTATTCTTGCTCCTGCCAGCTCTACAGCTATTTCCTGGGCCATTGCTGGAACAGTCTGTGACAGCACCCTTATAGGAGCATTAGTAGGCTGCTTTTAAATGGGTAAATGGGTAAAGCACAGAAATCACTGCTGAAAATACATAGTGTTTCTTTGGATAGTTAACGATAAAGTTATGCGACAGCATGACATAGAAGTGGTCAACAATGGGATGTTATGGACTATGGGTTGTGTAGGAAAGTGGAACTAATTAGGTTGCACCTGCAGTCTATATTTGGCAGTACAGATTAAATAGGCCAAAGGACCCCCTCTGTACTATTTGATTCTATGGTTCCAAGGTGGGAAAATTAAAAGGGGATGTGGTCTGTGTCAAATCATATCATTTGTATCTGCTCAGATGTCAACTGGCTCATCCTTCAGTTTTACTGACAACTAATCTCAACTTGAAATATTTCTATAAAGATAAGTTTAAAACAAGGTACTTGTTAGAACCTTCAGACTCCTTACATGTTTTGACATAATTTTTGTTGTAAGATGGGCCGATAGTTTGGATGGACAGGTTTAGATGGACCTAATGGTTTTTTTTATTGTTTTGATCTTATGATTGTAGATTAAGTCACATTTTCACTTTCACAAGTTGTGGGATAGGCAGAGAGAATTAAAAGTGGATTTTATTCAGGAAACACGCATCAAGAATTCCAGTGTGGGGGTCATTTGGTCACATATGATTTTCAGTTTACACACAGCGTGAAGGGTCTGTTCACTGACAAAACCATGTACATAATTGGCCTCAGCATATGATGTGCATTTTTTGTGTGCAGAATCCTTAACTGAGTGAAAAATTTGTTAAACTTCCCTTTGTATCCAATTCACCTGCATTCATATAGATACTTAGAGACGTAATCACTTGTCAGAACAGAACTGAAACAGACATGTTATTGAAACAATACCAAATTTGAAAGGGAACTAATATTTACACTCAATGAGCAAAAGGGTGCTGATTGGTTGGCAAATGGACTCTGACTGGCTGACATTTTGCTCGGGAGAAGGCACTTCTCAGCTTGTGTGTCAATTTAAATCAGCACAGTGTCCAACATTAGACATCATATCACAGTTGCACAACATTTACTAAACATTCCCAATGGTGCAATGAATGACAGCATCAACTTACTTAAGATTATCAGCCAGGTTTACAATGTGAATCACTTACAAGAAGTTGCAATGTATTCACAAGCAAGGCAATAATAAAGTAAATGTTCAGGAATTGTCCACTTTTTCATTTGGACAACGAGGGAACAACCATTCCCTGCTGCAATTTCCATAGCGAAGCCTCACCTATTCATTTACCAAACAATCGACGCACTCTCTTTTTATGTAATATAAACTAGGAACAGGAGTTGACTATTCAGCCCTTACAGCATGATCCACCTTTCAATTTGACAATAGCTGATCCCTTATCTCAATGCCATTTTCTCACTGTCTCC
Source organism: Chiloscyllium plagiosum (assembly GCF_004010195.1). NCBI lineage: Eukaryota > Metazoa > Chordata > Chondrichthyes > Orectolobiformes > Hemiscylliidae > Chiloscyllium > Chiloscyllium plagiosum. The sequence continues at coordinate 130,190,185 of NC_057713.1, forward strand.
CAATACCTCCAGATGCCTTTAAAATTTCAAAGAAATCTCTTTCTTAAATATATTCAGTAACTTGGCCTCCACAGCCTTCTGTGGTAGACAATTCCACATGTTCACTCCCCTTTAAGTGAAGAAATCCTTCCTCATCTCAATCCTAAATGGTCTGTCCCTTATCCTGAGACAGTTTCCTGGTTCGATAGTCCCCAGGATATCCGCATTGCAAGAAATAGATGTTCCTTTTGAAATTTGGTACTCTTGTGATTCTGTCCTGATGATTGCAAGACAAGAAAGAATCTTAAAAACCTTAGGTAGATAAATAAGTACACAATTACAGAAATATTCAGGAGATAGGAATGGACGCTATAAATTGATGTGAAATAAGAAACAGCAAAGACCAGGTAGGGCTGGTGCACTACAACATATATTTCAAGGCTGAGCCCAGCTTGGAGTTGTATACACATCTGAAATGCATCTCAGAGCAGCTCTTGCTCTCAGGTGCTACACTTGACCACAATTTGAAGCATCCTCCAGTATTTATCAATCAGTGCTTTCCAAGCTGTTAAACATCCACATGCACATTAAGAGGCTGTGTGACTCATTCAGATATTTGAACTGTCCAGATGTATACCCTCAGATGCATGAGCTATTACTTTAGCAGCAATTCGTCTTTATATATCAACATATGGAAAAAAAAACATCAATCTTTTAGAGAGTGAATCAGTGCTGACAGCTTTGCAGTGTCAGGAGGAAAGCATCAAATTCCCAGTGCTGCCGGGGATGAAAATATCAATATAAGAAGCCCAGTGTCAGAGACAGAATGTTGTACTTTAATACTATAAATTCACATGTGTATGGATCAATGGCAAGCTTGATGGGTTCACACTTCAGAGGACCTTGCAATTGCCTCAAGCAGAAAATATGAATAATGTGAGAATATGATTATAACCTGATTGGATCTGTTTTCATCTCCCTACTTTTCTACCCAATGTATCGGGAGGTGAGTCAGTTTCTATTTACGAATCAAATTAAAAACTTAGAAACGGAAAATTAAGAGGTATATTTTAACTCTCATGACAGGGATTGACAAGTCTGGGTGAAACTCCCATTTACTGTCCATCCAACTTTCATTCTTTCGCAGTCAAAATGGAGCCCTTCATTTCTTCTTAGCTCCCTGATGACTCTCAGTGGATAACTTTGTGACGTGTGATGGTGTAAAATGGACCATGATGCATCAGCAACATACTTCACATCACTCCAGACCTTTATTCGGATTTGGTTGACTTTAGCAGAAATAAAAATCCATTTAGATATTCACTATCATCTATTTGCATTGGGGCACAGGCCAAAATTGCCCCAGAGAATCTAGCTAATGAATAAATAAGGCAAACACAATTGTAGATGGTAGGTTCAATTCTGCCTTGTGCTATATTTTCTTATGTCAAACAATTACAGTTGGAATGCTAGCATTGGCCTCAATGCCCCTGGGTTAGAGAACATAAATGAGCGTTTCTGCTCCTGACTGTTTTCTAGTGACCCTTGATAGAACTGATGGGATTAGACTTGTCGTAACCCCAATAGTTTGTAATACCACATTCACACATTCATTTAAGCGGGTGCCTACCCATACCCATGCCTGGCTTCTGGAGAGAGTCAGAAGTCACACAACTTCTTCACCTGACGAAAGAGCAGCGCTCAGAAAGCTTGTGATTTCAAATATGCCTGTTGGACTATAACCTGGTGTCATGTGACTTCTGACATCGTCCACCTGAGTCCAACACCGGCACCTCCACATCATGTCTTCAGGAGATGAAAGGAGAGACAATTAGCAAATAATAAAATTGAAACATCCTTACCAAGCTCCACATCCTGATCATCTGTGATGATAAGAATAATGTTGGGCCTGATGTTTCTTCGGTCACGCTGTACACGTCCTTTAAAACGCTGTGGCTTTATGCTTGTACCAAAGACTCCAATCAATTCAGCAGTTAGAATGGCCAAAAGAAGAATAAGTGGTGAGACTTTCATGTCAGCTTGCTTGAGACCACAAGAAGGAAACAAGAGTATCTTTGGTTTTGCCACTTCTTATCAGATTATCTGTAATTAACGTGGAACGAATTAATAGAACCAGCTTCAATATAATTAAACTTATAAGCTATACAAAAAGGTTAAAGAATGCTAAAATGAAGACGTTTTCTGGAGTTTCAAACGTTATTGACCACAAACAAGGTGCTCTTGAAAGTAAAAAGTTAATTAAAGATCAGCTTTGATATGAAATCCATATAAACAAACTAAATTATCATAATTAACAATGAACAGGAGTATACATGTAAAATTCCTTTTGTAGAAAATCATTACCAAGTTATAGTGACACTGAAATGCAGCATTGAACAGTACAGATTTTATCAAAGAATTTTGTTATTACTAAGATCAAAATAAAGCCAGGAATCAAGGTTATGTATGTTTTAGATTAATCAAGCAAAGAATTTCACCATATAATTCTCTTTTTTCTTTCCAAACACCTCAAAACTGTAGAATTTTTCTGAAACAATATCCATGCCTATGATCTTAGAATGAAATATTCTATGAACTGTCAACTGAAACCTTCAATAGGTTTTTGATATTCAAAATGTTCAAACCCTGGCTTTGCACCTGCACAATATTAATCCCTTTCACTTGCCTCATGGCTCCAGTCCTAGCACGCAGTGATGAACGTTCTCAAACTACCTTTCTTACAAGAAACACATTGAGTGATAGAAATCGTCTCTTTCCTCGTTACTGAAACCTCTAATTGTACATCAGCCAGCCACGACCAGTCAATGTGAGCTCACAGCACCATGAACTTTTGCTGAGCTCCTGTCATTTGAAGGTGCATGCAGGCTTTGCGCTCACTTGCATTTATACTTGTGCAATAATCAGCTCCCACTGTTCAAAAATCCCTTAGTTCCAACCACAGGAGGGGGAAGGGGTGATTTAGCCACAAATCCATCCAACTCCATCTGCTACAGAATTGATTGATTGGACCTCAGACCAAAGGTAACTTACTCCACTTTGACATTTCCTGCATTCAGCTGTCACGCTAGCAGCTTTACACATTTAAGAATTCACTTGGATTGAAAACTGAATGAGTGTATAGTTCAAAGTGATTAGCGACTTACTAAAAGGCTATTTAACAAAGGCATTTAAGACGAGCAGGCACATTTATACCATTTCCGTTCAAAGGGCAAAAGTCCATTATAATTTAACATTTGCAAGCATAGCAATTAGGAGATGGCACATGAATTTCACCATCAAATGGTCTAAATGAACATTTAATGAGGTTCATCCAAAGACCGGGTTCTCACACCTGGGATTTTGTCCTTGTGCTCTCGTATGAATAGCTGCTGTTACAGCAGCCAGTGCTAAGAGATCAAAGCTACTTCAATAAAAGGAACAAAAAGACACACAGCTTATATTAAAGACATCATTAATAAAAATTTTAAAAAAGGATGCAAGTATACTTGTGGGTGCAGCAGAGTCCATTACTAAAAGAGATGCACTGATTCATTCAGACAGCAGAGGAAAAATCTCTCCAGTTTCAAAGATACTCCATTACCTTTAGCTCTTTTTGATGAAACTTCAAACCTTGGAGGCTTTACAGGAAGAGGTGTGTAAAGATTCAGAAAATCTGGAACATGTTATGATTATCGCTGCATTACTAAGCAGCACTGCGCACAGCAGCTTTTGCTGGTGTGATCACTGCCCATTCTACAAGCTTCAGTGGTCAAGCAGACTGCTTTGCACTTAATGGATAAGTATTTGATGCTGGTGGCTTTTATACAGTATACTGAGTAATGAACACAGCGGTCGGTTCAAAAGCAGAGTCATGTTTTAAAAGTCTTTAAATTCATAAAGTAAAGGATAAAAATTGATGAAACATTTTTAGAGAAAAAAGCAACATAGCATCTCCTAACAGGGAATGGATGCTAAACTCTGTCTAACATCAGCAGTGTCGATGAATAGTGCAGTGCAAAAGAAAACACTTCAAAACGTTAAAGAATTTTCTTAATGGTGTGTGACGGTAGTTGAAAGTAATCATACCTGTACACCACTTACCCTATTGATAGAACAATATTGTAACAATGTAGGATAGATTAGCATTTATTAAAAAGTGCAAAAATTTACATTTCAGTCAGCTGCACAATAAAACACATTATAAAATAATGTAAAAATAACCTGCAAATATCATCACAAGTTTCCAGGATGCTGAGAAAACAAAGTATAAAATTCTTTAATAACACTTACTTGAAAAAAAAAGAATGAACCAAGCTTCTGGAAATGAAAATGTTCAGTTGCTATGTGCTCTGGGCCTCACTGCCTGCATTTAATGATGTACAGCAAACTTTGCACACACTGTTGACTCAACTGCTGCAGTTATTCAGACTGCATTGAGTAAACACTGGCACCAATGACTTTAAATAAACCCTCTCGGTATGTGGTTGCAAATGTCAGGCTATCATACCTCAGTGACAACGTGAAAGAACAGAACAGCATTGCCAGGCTTTCTAATTCAGCCCAAGCCTGAAGTATCATTTTTTTCAGCTGGAGGAGAGCCAGTGATACCTGGGATGAAGTTGTTCAGTTGTGAGAGACGAAGACACAACTTCAAGCATGGACAATTCTCCATTCAGCACTGACCTTTTCAAACCTGACATCCCCACACAGACTACCTTCCTGTCGCTGTAGGAAATAAAGCTGCAAAATTAATACTGACAAAATGTTGTGTTTGTCTTCAAGGATATGTCAGTATTTTTGTGTGGCGTGCTATGAGACAATCTCCTGACACTTCACAAAGTCTCTGAAACCCATTCCCTTTAAACGACAGTAAAACACTGATGGCATGCCTGACAATAGCCTGAGCTTGCAGCGAGAAAATTTTCTCTCAAGTCAGTGAAGGAGAGAAAGCAGTATTGCAACAATCTGAAATAATTCAGCCAACCGTGCACTATCATTATTTGCTGCAGTCCCATTCAAACAATATAGCTAAATGCTAGAACTTGTACACAAATCTCAGCTATCGCATGGGTCACTGTTCTATTTTACATTCATTCCACGCTGTTGAGTTTACATTGCGGTACGCTCCTACTTTTCCAAAATCCCTTTAATACTATTTTCGAAACAATTCAAACATCCCTGTTCTTTGAAGTTTATCTATGTGTTCTATTGTATAAGACCTTACCACATGCTCAATAGCAGACGTTTCACTGCTTGCAGCAGCAAAAATTCATACACGCACACAAATATAGCAAAGAGCCTACATTCAAAATATCTCTCATCTGCTAAAACTGCTCACTATATTTAGGAATTGCCAGACATGCATTTGAAGGAGAAGGGAAAAGACAGTTACAATGGTAGAATGAGATGAGAAAAGATGCAAGGGGCTGGAGTAAAGAATAAACTTGCCATGTTCTAGCCAGGTTGAATGGCCTTGTCTCTGTGCTGTATACCCCAGGTATCCTATTCTGAATCATATTAGAAAGTAAAGGTAACACTTGGATTACTTCTTTGACTGCAGAGTGCCTTTTCAAATCTGTTTCCTTTGTCCACTAAACTCTCACCACCAACGAGTGTGAGGAGCTCATGGTCCTCTTTGTTACTAAGGTTAAGACAACCCAATTAGCTACTTCTCCCTTTCACCAGCCTGCCCTCAAACCTGCCAGTCCTGAATGTTGCTCCGGTTTATCTCCAATTCTTTCTCATGTCCTCTCTGAGTATACTTTGCTCATGAAACTACCTCATCTTCCCTTAGTCCAATTTCCACTAAACTGCTAGACATCCAACTTCCCCTGCTAGCTCTGAAACTAGCCAATACTGTTACAGGCAGTGATGTTATGGAGGTAGAAATAGGTGGCCTTAGAGGTGGCATGAATAGGAGATCGGAAGCTCACCTTAGGATCAGATGTGACACCAAGGTTGCAAAATGACTGCTGTAATCTCAGACTGTTACCAAGGAGAGCAATCGAGGCAGACATTAAGGAATGGAATTTTGAATGAAGACCAAAAACAACAATTTCAATTTTCCCAATATTTAATTAGAAGAAATTTCTGCTCATCGATACAGAGCATCAGTTAAGCAGTCTGATCATTTATCAACAGTGGAGAAGTCCAGACAGGTGGTGGTGAGGTATAGCTGGGTGCTACCAAAGCACAATCTCCCCATGTCTGCATGGGCTTCCTCTGGGTGCTCCGGTTTCCTCCTTTAGTCCAAAAATGTGCAGGTTAGGTGAATTGACCATGCTAAATTGCCCATAGTGTTAGGTGAAGGGGTAAATGTAGGGGAATCGGTCTGGGTGGTTTGCGCTTCGGTGGGTCAGTGTGAACTTGTTGGGCTGAAGGGCCTGTTTCCACACTGTAACTAATCTAATCTACATGTGAAACCTAGTACTGTGCCTTTGAATGACATTGCCAAGGCACAGTATATAGATGAAAAAAAGGGCTGGGTCATAGATTGATCCCTGGGGAACACCAGAGATAATGATGTAGAAAGAGGATGAGAAGCCATTGCAAATGATTCTCAGGCTGTGATTAGATGGATAAGAAAGGAAGCACTTGAGAGCAATGCCACTTGGCTGGACAGAGAAGAGGATTTAGGGGGAGAACACTGTGGTTAACCATGTCAAAGAGCATAGATGGGATGAGAAGGATGAAGGGGGAGAGGTTGCCTTAGTCATGGTCACACAGGACATTGTTTGTGACTTTTGGAGAGATTCAAACGTGAAATTCCAGGAAAATAAGAGCTGACTTGGGTGTCATCATATTCATGAGTTTTGGAGAGGAAATTGAGGAGGAATAATGGGAGATTTTGGAGCTCTGAGATGCAGAGGTAACTGGGTGTCTGCATGCATGAATGGCAGAAGGTTGGGTTGCAGATACAGTGAGTAATTAGGAAACCTAAGGGAACTTTAGCATTTATTCTGAGGGAGACTGAATACAAATTATACAGTGCTCTGGTCATGCCATATGTGGAGTACTGTGCACAGTGTTAATGAGTTTAATTAAAGAAGGATGCAAATGTGTTGGAGATAATTCAGAGAAGGTTTACCAGACTAAAACCTAGAATGGCCAGATTGTCTCTTGAGGAATGGTTGAACAGGCTAAGTTTGTATCTGTTGGAGTTTACAACAGTGAGAGAGAACCAGACTGAAGCATATAAAATCTGAAAGGTTCTTGACTGAGCAGATTTGCAGAAGGTGTTTCTTGCTGTGGGAGAATCTAGAACTGGGGGGGGGGTCACTGCTCAAAAATCAGAGCCCCCCATTTAAAACAAAGATGAGGTGAATTTTCTCTTCTCTAAGGAGGTAATTAGTCTTTGTAACTCTCTCCATGAAAAGGTGGTGGAGGAGTCCTTCAATATTTTTAAGGCACAGGTAGATATATTCTTGTTAAGCAAGGAATTGGAAGGTTAGCAGGGTAGGTAGGAACATGGATTTGAGTTTGCAGTCAGATAAACCAAGATCCCAGTGAATTCCAGAATGTCTTCAAGGGGTTGAATGGCCTATTCCTGCTCCTGATAAGTGCATTCTTATGGAATGGTAGTTTGCAAGCACAGAGAGGTCAAGACTTGATTTTTAAGGTGATGAGTGATGACAACAGACTTAAAAGAGAGAGAGGGAAACAAGTTTGAGAGAGAGCCTGTTACAGTATTGGCTAGCATCAGAGTTAGCAGGGGAGGTTGGGTGTCCAGCAGTTTGGTGGAAATTGGACTAAGGGAAGATGAGGTGGTTTCATGGGCAAGGTATACTTAGAGGGCAGGTTAGTGTAAGGGAAAGGTATACTGTGTTGTTGACCTGATGCTGTAACCCTCATTTAAGCCTTCATTTCTCAAGACTTGACTATTCAAATGCATCCTTGTCTGGTCTCACTCGTTGTACCCTTCATAAACATAAGGCCATCCAAACACTGCTGCCCTAACATGCAGCAACCCCCATTGTGCTCGTTGACTTGCAGTGACTCCCAGTTAAACAAAGGTTTGATTTTCAAATCATCATTATTGTATTCAAATCCCTCCATGGCTTTGTGTCTCTTTACTGCTGAAATATATTCCAAACCCACCATCCTCCAACCCCACAACCCTCTGAGATTCAAAACTCTAATTCTTATACCTTATGCATTCCCAATGTTAATTGGCCCATCATCAGCATTTATGCCTTCAGTTACTTAGGTCCAAAGCTCTGCAAATCCCTGCTCACACTACTCCACGTCTATACCTCATTTCCATCCAATCTCTGAAAGCTTACCTCTATATCCAACCTTCTATTCATCTGCCCTAATATCACCTCACGTGTTATACTTCATTTTATAATGCTCCTGCAATGCACTCTGGAATGTTCCATTGTGTTACAGGTGCTGTAGAATTATTGTTGATCAAAGCAAATATTTTTAACCTCAAAGAGGTACAGTCTGAATGAAAGATAAACGGGATTGCCTTTTATTCATTTTTTTTTGTAATTTATTCATTTGTGGGACAGACCTTGGAGTGCAGGTTCCTAGCTCCTTGAAAGTGGAGTCGCAGGTAGATAGGATCGTGAAGTAGGCGTTTGGTATGCTTTCCTTTATTGGTCAGAGTATTGAGTACAGGAGTCGGGAGGTCATGTTGCATCTGTGCAGGACATTGGTTAGGCCACTGATGGAATATTGCGTGCAATTCTGGTCTTCTTCCTATCAGAAAGATGTTGTGAAACTTGAAAGGGTTCAGAAAAGATTTACAAGGATGTTGCCAGGGTTGGAGATCTGAGCTACAGGGAGAGGCTGAACAGGCTAGGGCTGTTTTCCCTGGAGCATCGGAGGCTGAGGGGTGACCTTATGCAGGTTTACAAAATTATGAGGGGCATGGATAGGAAAATTAGACAAAGTCTTTTCCTGGGGTCGGGGAGTCCAGAACTAGAGGTCATAGGTTTAGGGTGAGAGGGGAAAGATATAAAAGAGACTTAAGGGGCAACTTTTTCACGCAGAGGGTGATATGTGTCCCAGTCGGAAGATAAGACGCTCCTCCTCCGACCGTCGCGTTGTTGTGGTTTGGCGGTGGATGAGTCCAATGACCTGCATATCCTCGGTGGAGTGGGAGGGGGAGTTGAAATGCTGTGCTACAGGGTGATTGGGTTGGTTGGTCCGGGTGGCCCAGAGGTGCTCTCTGAATCGCTCCGCAAGTAGGCGGCCTGTCTCCCCAATATAGAGGAGGCCACACCGGCTGCAGCGGATGCAGTAGATAATGTGGGTGGAGGTGCAGGTGTACATCTCTATGACTCTATGACTCTATGTGGGCATCACTGGCTGGGTCAGCATTTATTGCCCGTCCCTAGTTGTCCCTGAGAAGGTGGTGGTGAGCTGCCTTCTTGAACCATTACGGTCCACCTGCTCTGTGTTGACCCAAAATGCCATTAGGGAGAGAATTCCAGGATTTTGACCCAGTGACAGTGAAGGGGCGGCGATACATTCCAGGTCAGGATGGTGTGGGGCTTGGAGGGGAACTTGAAGGGGGTGGCATTCCCATGTATCTGCTGCCCTTGTCCTTCCAGATGGAGGTGGTCATGGGTTTGGAAGGTGCTTTCTGTGGATCTTAGGTGAATTTCTGCAGTTCATCTTGTAATAGTACACACTGCTACTAATGAGTGTCAGTGATGGAGCGAGTGGATACTTGTGGATGTGGTACCAATTGAGTGGGTTGCTTTGTCCTGGATGGTGTCAAACATCTTGAGGGTTTTTGATGTTGATTAGGCATTGAGAAAAATATGTGCAAATGTATTTGTGACAACATCTGTGCCACATGAGGCACTTGAAGAATCACACTGGAATTTTCCGTTGTGTAATAGGGCCAAGAGAATAAGATTGCTGATAATATGACAGGTAACTCCTGCTTCTGCAAGGCTGCTTTGTTGAATTCTGGAGAAAAGCCTACATTTTATTATTCCATAATTGTCATTAGCAATTTGATTTACTGGGAATTGGGTGGGTTTTTTTCTTCCTACTTTTGATTTGCAATTATATCACAAGAACATAATCAAGTGGTTTATTTAAGATAGCTGCCTTCAAGATGAATCAGACCCAGTCAATTCTGATTTAATATTTTTTACTCAGTTCAGCAACATTTACCATTAAGCAGTTGAAAGTGCAGGTGATTAATGCACTGTTTAGTGTTTGGCAATGTTAATCTGGAAGCCAAGAAGTGTTCAGGAAGTTTCAGAGAATGGCTATTCCACCATTTCCTTTTTTCTTCAAAGCAAAAAATTGCCACATGCCTCAATGCTCATCTCCCCTTGTCCTGTCCAAGGGGTAAAATCATGAGATGGGCATCCAAGGTTTTTAACCATCGTCTTACGGACTGACATCAGACAGTTGGCTGAAAGGACAGTGTTAGTTCCCTCCTCCCTTCTCAGCTGTTCACTTTATGTCTGTGGCGAGAGCTGTGACTCAATATGGCAAAGTTGTAAAAGGGTGCAGAAAATGACCGTGAATCATGGTACAAAACTCTGCAACTCTGGTTGGGTTTTTCCAGAGTGGTCTAGACAGGGGAATCATTGCTTACATACAATAGCTTGCTTGATCATGTGGCAGCATGATTCATTATAGATATGCTGTCCACATATGCTCGCTCATGCCCTAGGGGGTGTGAGGACAGAGTCCTTGTCAGTCAATATACGTAGCTCTGTTCAGATTACTGACTAGAGATAAGTGGGGCTCCAGTACTTACTTATTTTGGATCTTTATGTGCAAGGCAAAAGATTCAATTTTTGCCTTACAAATCTAAAATGACATTAACTATATATATCATAGCCAAACAATAAAGTGTCAATTTCCTTGACCTGAATATTAATTTAGTTATTTGTGAATTGTGGGGTGTAGTTTCAATCATGGACATGTTGTACAGAGATTTTGCAGGTTTATCATAATCTCTGAGCTCCACTTTCCTCAGTATTTGTACACACTCCCCTTCTTCCTCATCTGAGGAGACAAATGGCTAGTCCATCTCCCCTTCTCTGTCTGCCCCTGTTTTTGAGCTGAGTTGTGCAGGGCGCAACGACAATCACTATCCCAGAGACAAGGCCTGGAAAGCTCTGCCTAAGCGTGGGAAAATCATGTGATGAAATTTATATGCAAATTTGGACAAGGTAATTAATTGGTGACAAAATAGGAATGCAATGAAGAACAGTGGCTGGACTCTGAAGGTTAACTCCGCTTTCTCTCCACAGACTCTGAGTATTAGCCAAATACCTTTCTATATGGACATGGACAACTTCAGTATCGAAGGAGTCGAATATGGTGCTGAATGTTATTTGCTGATTGTTGCACACTGATCGAACAAGACATATCCAGCGATAATGTTGTCTGGGGTGCTGTCTGTAAGATATGGTTCCATGTGTACGACTATGTCAGGCTGTTGCTTGACTAATCTGTGAGACAGCACAGAAAATGTGTTGCTGGAAAAGTGCAGCAGGTCAGGCAGCATCCAAGGAACAGGAGAATCGACGTTTCGGGCATAAGCCCTTCATCAGGAATGAGGAAAGTTTGTCCAGCAGACTAAGATAAAAAGCAGGTAGGAGGGACTTGGGGGAGGGGCATCGGAAATGTGATAGGTGGAAAGAGGTCAAGGTGAGGGTGATAGGTCAGACTGGGGTGGGGGCGGAGAGGTCAGGAAGAAGATTGCAGGTTAGGAAGGCGGTGCTGAATTCGATGGATTTGACTGAGACAAGGTGGGGGGAGGGGAAATGAGGAAACTGGTGAAACCCGCGTTCCTGCCTTGTGGTTGGAGGGTTCCTAGGCAGAAGATGAGGCGCTCTTCCTCCAACCATCATGTTGTTGTGGTCTGGCGATGGAGGAGCCCAAAGACCTGCACATCCTTGGTGGAGTGGGAGGGGGAGTTGAAATGTTGAGCCACAGGGTGGTTGGGTTGGTTGGTCCGGGTGTCCCAGAGGTATTCTCTGAAACGCTC
>NC_057713.1:130202704-130220549 GCF_004010195.1 Chiloscyllium plagiosum
GGGCCTATGCGGGTGCCCATGGCTACTCCTTTTGTTTGGAGGAAGTGGGAGGATTGGAAGGAGAAGTTGTTCAGGGTGAGGACCAGTTCAGTCAGTCGAAGGAGGGTTACGAAGAGGCAGGCATAGCTGGGGCCCATGTGGGTGCCCATGGCTACTCCTTTCGTTTTGGAGGAAGTGGGAGGATTGGAAAGAGAAGTTGTTCAGGGTGAGGACCAGTTCAGTCAGTCGAAGGAGGGTGTCAGTGGAAGGGTACTGGTCGGTACGGCGGGAAAGGAAGAAGCGGAGGGCTTTGAGTCCTTCGTGATGGGGGATGGAGGTGTACAGGGACTGGATGTCCATAGTGAAAATAAGGCGTTGGGGACCGGGGAAGCGAAAATCATGGAGCAGGTAGAGGGCATGGGTGGTGTCCCGAACGTAGGTGGGGAGTTCTTGGACTAAGGGGGACAGGACTGTGTTAAGGTATGCGGAGATGAGTTCGGTGGGGCAGGAGACAGCTCTCCCAACTTTGGGACTTAGCATCCAGATGGTCTTGAGGAAGACTTTGCAGGATCGACAGAATTGAGTTTGCTGTCATCGTTTCCAGTGCCTTAGTTGATATGAGGAAGGTTTGCCAGTTTGATTCATTTTTTGGCCATTTCAGAGGGCTGTGACAAGTCAATCACATTGCTCTGGGACTGGAGTCACAAGTAGGCCTGACCAGGTAAAGATAGCTGTTTCCTCCTTCAAACAACATTAGTGAACTACTGTTTCTCTTACAATCAACAATCATTTCATGGTTATCAGTAATTCAAGGATGACTGAAAATGTGACTCTTGTAAAAAGATGCTGCCAGATCATTTGTGTTTTCCCAGCACTTTTACTTATTTTAGGTTTCAAGTGCCTGCAGTATTTTTCTTTTATTTTACTGAAATTGTGCTAATCTGTTAGTGTTTATGATACACATTTCCATAAAGGGAACAGGATGATACTTTGTACAATCAAGTATACAAAAATTCAATGAAAACTGAACTTTTAACATCCCAGAATTGAAATGTACATTTGTGATTTAAAAAAGCCTAGTTATTAGAAACTAAAGATTCTTCAACAGATTAATTGCATTGATCAAATTCTTATGTTTTTATTAATTTCCAATTTCCAACCATATCACTATTTTTCTCTAAAGAAACAGCATTTTGAAGATAAATGTCGTATTGAGGAGATTAAGATCATTAAATTGAGTGAGGTGAAATGCCTATTCACAAAACAGTCCAACCAGAGACTACCTAAACTAAGGTTAAATCTATACATTATAATTACTTCACTCCTGGTGCTACAACTAAGGTAGGAAGGGTGACTCATTCTTTTCATTGTCCCAAATCTCAGTGTAAAAGCGAGATGTTTGTTATGTAGCTCAGTATTAGCACGTGCGCGTACACAGACGCGTGCTATCTATAGTTATTTTGCCAAGTAACAAACGAATTTGGAAAAATAGAATGATTCACAGGTTTTCTAGATACTGGACTGCAGCCAATGCATTATCCACACTAGCTGTTGATAGTGGGTTATCCTCCTCATTCATTCAGTTATGGCTGGTGAACTCACCTTTCCAGGAGTCAGTGATGTAGATTTAGATTTGGATTTCCCTTTTGATGTGAGTGGTTTCAAGAGGGGACAAAGGCCGTTTCCACCATGGCAAGCTTTCTCTGACTGTCTGTGTTCAAAACCGTTATATTGTACACCCAGAAGCTGGGTCACGTGACCGCTCCCTGAAAGTGTTGCTGACTCAGTGATGCCAATCAATCAGCTCAGCTTCTTGCCAAATGTAGCATGTTCATTGCTGTAGCCAGTGGTGTTTACTTTGCAAAATCTTGTTTTCAAAAGATTCAAGTCACATCAGTATGTGTATATAACGGGTTACAAGTTAATATTACAGAAAACTCTTACATGGTACCTATTAAAACTGTTCACATATTATTTAACAATTCAGAAAGGGAAAGTGTAAAGTCCTGAAAACTTAATCTGCTGAACATTGAACCAGCTTGCTGTGTTTGAATACAATATATTTAAATTATTCAGGAAGTTTTTAAATTGCAATCACCTCTGATGACATCCTAAGTCTACAAGGATGCTATAGCTACGCTGACAATACAGTGCCGAAAATATGCAGCACTGTAGATGCCAACTGCCAGCACCAATTCCTCATTCCTACAATTTTCTCTTGTGACCTCTGTTCCAGTATATATCCATTTATACCAGCAGCCCCCTCGGAGCTGTGTACAAAGCATTTGAACATAGGTTGTGAGAGCTCATCACCTCAATCACTGGATCCTTAAACAGCACATTTACCTTATACTCATATTAGGAAATACCTAGCAATTAGGATTGTTGACCCTTGCTGATCTTTCCCCCTAAATGTACTCAAAGGGAGTGTTTCAAAGGATGTAGGCATCACTGGCTAGGCCAGCATTTACTTCCCATCCCTAATTGCCCATAGAGCAGTTAAGAGTTTACCATATTGCTGGAGTTACATGCAGACCATTAGATATAGGAGCAGAAGTAAGTCATAAAGCTCATTAAGTCCTCTCCACTATTGACTGACATGTCTCTCAATCCTAGTCCTGCCTTTTCCCCATAACCCTTATCACTTTACTAATCAAGATACAACCTATCTATCTCTGTCTTAAATACACCAAATGACTTGGCCTTCACAGTCTTCTGCAGCAATGAGTTCTACAATACAGGCCAGCAAAGACTGGCTGATTTCCTTCCCTAAAGGATATTAATGAATCACTGTAATACGTTTAGATTTGAGTAGTGTTCCACATGAACATGTCAGCTCTTTGGGATTAGGATTAGTCTTACATTACTCGTGTAAACAAATGAACTGAGTAGCATGACACAAAATACTCAAAAATAGTGAAACTGTAAGCTGATTGCATGAACTTATACATAATCTGCTGGCCTATGCAGAGCCCCATCAAATCATCAATCATTGGGAGGCTTCAAACAATTGTGAGGGAGAAAGAAACACACAAACATAGGAAGAGGGAACAGCAGTCAGCCACTCAGCCCTTCCAGCCTGCTCCGCCATTCAACAAGATCATGGTTGATCTGATTTCAAATTCCAAGTTGCATTCCTGCATATCCTTTGGTCATCCCCTTGGTCATCAAAAATCTATCTACCTCTGAGATTCTGCATCTATTGCCTTTTGAGGAAGGGACTTCCAAAGATGCTCTATCCTCTGAAAGAGAAAAAAATGTTTCTTCATCTCTGATTTAAATGGATGATCCATGTTTTTAAATTATGGTCTCTGGTTCTACATTCTCCCACAAAAGGAAATATCCTTTTGAAATCCACCTGGGAATGTCCCCTCAGGATCTTATATGATTAGCTTAATCACCTGTGATTCTCCTAAACTCCAGAGGATACAGGCCTCACCTGACTAGATTTTCCTCAGAAGGCAATCCTTCCATTCCAGGTATTAGTCTGGTAAACCTTCTCTGAATTGTTTCCAACGCATTACGGTGACCGGTACTGGACACTGTACTCCACATACAGTTTCACCAATGCCTGTATAAGTGAAGTATAACCTCTATCCTCTTGCATTCAATTTCCCTCACAATAAAACATAACTTGGGTTTCCTATACAGTGAGTTTTGAACAATGTGGTGGGGTTGGGGAGATGGCAATTAAAGTGGGCAGAGACTAAGTGGACAACAAACATGGATCCAGGCCAGTGGGATGAAATGTCTATTTCTATAAATACAGTTGCATAGGGTGGCACAGTGCCAGGGACCCAGGTTCAATTCCAGCCTCAGGCGACTATCTGTGTGGAGTTTGTACGTCTCTCTGTGTCTGCTTGGGCTTCCTCCCACAGTCCAAAGATGTGCAAGTTAGGTGGATTGGCCATGTTAAATAGCCCATGGGTTACACTGATTGGTGTGGGATGCTCCACAGAGAGTCAGTGTGGACTCATGGGGCCAAATGGCCTCCTTCCACCCTAATCATACAGAATCCCTACAGAATCTTGTAATTTCTATATTGTCAATGCTATGTAATTTTTAAAATGAACAGGCTGGGGCTATTTTCCCTGGAATGTCGGAGGCTGAGTGGTAACATTATAGAGGTTTATAAAATCATGAGGGGCTTGGATAGGGTGATCAGCCAAGATCTTTTTCCCAGGGTAGAAGAGTCCAAAACTATAGGGCTTGGTTTAAGGTAAGAGGAAAAGCTATAAAAGACCCCTAATGGGCAACTTTTTCACGCAGAGAGTGGTACGTGTATGGAATGAGCTGCCAGAGGATGTGGTGGAGGCTGGTACAATTACAACATTTAAAAGGCATCTGGATGGGTATATGAATAGGAAGGGTTTAGAGGGATATGGGCCAAATGCTGGCAAATGGGACTAGATTAGGTTAGGATATCTGGCTGACATGGACAAGTTGGACTGAAGGGTCTGTTTCCGTGCTTTACATCTCTATCACTCTAATGATACTATCAAATTAATCTAGTCTGGTTGAAATTTCAAATTCTCTCTCAAGATATAGAAAATGCAAAAATATTGCCTGTGTGGCTTTGCAAGATAATTGGTTCTCACTGAATCAATGTATTCAAAGAATTTAGCAGAACATGTGGAAATGAATGCATATTGATATAACCATTCACAATTTGAATCAATGTACATAAGCCTTAAAGCAAAGGAATGATATTAAGAAGCATTATTGCAGTATTCTGTGTGGGTCTCTCTTAGATAATGAGTGTTATCTTTCTAGACACTGATCAAGGTTAGTTATCATTAAAGTTGATTAACTGACTCTGTGAAAATAATGGGAATAGATTTCACGTTCAGCCCATTTGAATCGTTAAATTAATTGAATTAGGGAAATAAACATTTTATCTTCAGCTTAATTTAATTGGTAATTCTCATGCCTTTGAGCCAGAAGATCAAGGTTTACCACTCCCAGTCTACAGGCCTGAGCATCGAATCTAGATTGACACCTAATTGCAATGTTCAGGCAACGCTGCATGTTCAGAGGTGAATTTCTCCAATGAGCTGCTACGCAGTGGTGCTGCCTTCTCTTGCAGCTTCACATTTTGGATTCATGGCAATGTATACACTGGAGAGGAACATATGTCACTGGTATAGACAAAACCTAATCCCACAAGGGATTTTTCTGAATATCCATTTCATTAGGCAGCACGGTGGCACAGTGGTTAGCACTGCTGCCTCACAGCGCCAGAGACCCAGGTTCGATTCCCGCCTCAGTCGTCTGTGTGGAGTTTGCACGTTCTCCCCGTGTCTGCGTGGGTTTCCTCCAGGTGCTCCGGTTTCCTCCAACAGTCCAAAGATGTGCAGGTTAGGTAAATTGGCCATGCTAAATTGCCCATAGCATTAGGTGCATTAGTCAGAGGGAAACAGGCCTGGGTGGGTTACTCTTCGGAGGGTCGGTGTGGACTGGTTGGGCCAAAGGGCCTGTTTCCACACTGTAGGGAATCTATTCTAAAAAAAAAATTACTAGGCATGGGCTCTTGTGAACAAACTGATTGTAAATTTCCCAAACAAGAACAATAGTTCAAAGTGGGCCAATGCCTGTAAAGTGCTTTGGGACACTCTCAGATCATGACAGGTACTACAGAAATGCAAGGTCTTTGAACTACAACACAGGCAGAAAGTAAGCTGCGTAATGGCTAATCCACTGCTACTGCTAATGTAATGTGGATGTGGTTCATTTGGATGTAGATGGAATCATGTTGAGGCAGTGCATGCCCCTTGCACCAAGACTACTAGTGGAATAAAATGTCTGCTTGGAGACAGGATGCATGTCCACAGGCAATCACATGGCAACCAGCCAATCAGTGTTACAATTCAAGAGGCCCAACCAATAATGTCGTAGGACACATGGGAAGTTGCTAATCCCATCATTACTAAATGGTGGTTGAAAATCTGGGCGCCTGAACAGGGATATACTCTGTCCAAGCTAGTAGCATCATTCTGCCTGTCAAACAGGAGGATCTTAATTTGAACTGATGCCATGCTTGGATTCCTGAAGCTGAAAGCCATCACCCTACAACCTACCTCAGTCACCTTTCACATTCTCTTCATCTCCCTTGACCATCTCTCCATTATCCTAGTCCTCCCTCAATGTTCCTTGAGCCACCCAACAATACTCTTAATCAACTGTCAATCTCAAGATGTTCCTCTTAACATCACATTGCCCTGGTACTCTGGGATTGCCCCTATCGCATTCAACCTGCCACCCAGCTGCCCTGACTCTTCTTCTATCACCTTTACCCCAACCTCAGTTAGCCTCAACTCTCCCAATCTCAGCACTGGCCTGCCTTTATGCACTCTGGATTTCCCTTCAATCAGGCCCTCGCTAAAGATTCCCTCTGACATCCAGCTCCATTCCCCAGTCCCCTGCAAAGGACAAGGTATCTTATACATTTATACCTAATGTAATTCTGCGGTGGAAGTTGTCTATGCCTATTTCCTGAAGTTAGTATTCAAGCACTCTGCACAATTATGCTGCCAATGTAAATGATCCGAAATGTGTATAGTCATCTGCATATTCCCTCAAAAAACGACACTTAAGGAGAGATTTAAAACAAGTTGGACTGGAATATTAGTAGCTCAATTTTAAATCAATTTTAGTCCTAGCATGTTGTATGCACTGTAACTCCTTCTACACTATACAGTCCTTAATTGCATTCTGCACATGTAATATTGAGCTGCATAGCTAAACAGACTGAGGTTCTCCTGTCAGAGTAGAAATAATTCTGTTTGAGACAATTACATAAATTCAGTATTTATTTTGGCAGTTTCAAAATAGCTATAGGCAGTTCTGGAAAGAAACATCACCTGCATAGTTATTTCATAGTTAATACTCCGAACTTATAGTAATTCTCCTTAAATTTACACTTTAAAACACTGAACATGATCTGTAGTTTTGCAAAAATCAATTGGTATTATCGCTAGATTATTGATCCAGAGCCAAATCAGAAATTGTTGGAAAAACTCAGCAGGTTTGGCAGCATCTGTGGAGACAAATCAAAGTTAACGGTTCAGGCTGAGTGACCCTTCTTCAGAACTGAGCTTCCTCAGATCTTCCGCAAATCTTTTCCAGCAATTTCTGATTTTGTTTCTGATTTCCAGCATCTGCAGTTCTTTTATTGATCCAGAGCTCCAGGTAATGTTCTGGGGGCCTGTGTTCAAATCATGCCAAGGCAGATGGTGGAAATTAAATTCAATAAAAATCTCCAATTAAGAGTCTAATGATGGCCATGAAATCATTGCCAATCGTCGATGGGTAGAAAACCCATCTGTTTCACTAATGTCCTTTTAGGAATGAAATTACCATCCTTACATTATTTGGCCTCCATGTGACTCTCAACTGCCCTCTGGGATGGGCAATAAATTTTAGTCCAGCCAGTGTAACTCACATCCCATGAATGAAGAAGAAAAGGTATGCAAATTGTACAAATATGAAAAATTAATGGAATCCATCTTAAAGTGACTGACCACCATCTGAAAATTCTAGGAGGAATATTGATTCAATCGGTGGGCAAACAAATATATTAATTGTTTAATTAGTGAGTGAAGAACTGAGAAATTCTATTTCATTCAGCCCACTATTTAGGAGCAATCAAATTTTCTTCATTCTTTTTTGTGTGTGTTTGTTTTAACTGCGCACGTGCTTTAAAGGCAGTAAGATGTCACTGAATTGCCAGAACATGCTAACATGCCCCCACCTCTCCCACCCCTCTCTGCCCAGTAAGGTCTGTTAAAGCCTATATTTCCTTCAGGAAACAGGGAAATAGGCAAGTTGCTAAAATAACATACACAGGAAGTGATTGAAAAACAACTGGAAAGACAAGGTAAAGATCAAGCTCAGAGGTGGTACTTGCTGACATTAACATTAGAGAATAAATATTGAAGTGACCACGATAAGCCATTTGAAGTGTAAAATGAAAGAGATGAATATGTTCACAGAACAGTTAACTAGACATTAATATTTTTATTTAATGAAATATAAAAATAAGGTCGCAAGAAATGAAACATCATTTATGGTTATGATCTGGGCTAAGTGCAGAATGCCATTTTGTAGTTCAATTTTTCAAATATTTATGCTCCCACAACATAGTTTGCTGACATCATTTCTGCATCTGTCTCCCTTTCATGCTGAATGACCTTTAATTTTAAATAAAAATCAGCTGCACAAGTTTTGTGAAGTAAGAACAAAAGCCAGTGGAATGACGTTCCCCCACAACTTCAGTAGGCAGTCACATCTGTGAGGTGCCAGATGGAACCGGCGCACGGTGAGGGATATTTTACTGTCCAAAAGATTAAAGAAAATGCTTTCACTGATCTCTCGTTCTAAGGTGCCTCAGTTTAGCAAAACAACTTTCATCTTTTCCCACAACAAAATCTCAGTCTGTAAGTGCTCGAGTGACATGCCAGTTTGAACAGATAGGTAACCTAAAGGAACGAACAGACAAATAAATTTGAATAGGAGGACTATCATTCTAAGAGTTATATTGTCTTGTAATGAGGCAGGAAAGGACAGTTAAGCTCCGTTGAGATAGACAAGATTAGCTGATGCCACTTTCGGGATCTCCATTGGATTTTACCAATTTTTCTGGTTTTGTTGCCCATCGCTCCCTGCCCTTAAGGTGGTAATAAGCTTCTTTGTTGAACCAGCGCAGTGCTTGTGATGAAAACCGTCCTACAATGCTATTCAGTAGGGAGCTCCTGAACTTTGACCCAGTGAAAATGAAGGAATAGAATTCAAATCAGGATGGTGTGCAACTTGATCGGGACACTTTTTTAAAATTCATTCATGGCATGAGGGCATCCATCACTGGCTAAGCCAGCATTTATTGGCTATCCCAAGACGGCAATTAAGAGCCAACCACATTGGGTCTGGAGTCACATGTAGGCCAGACCAGGTGAGGATGGCAATTCCCTTCCCTAAAGAGCACTGGTTAACCAGATGGGTTTTCACAACAATTGGACAATGTTTGCACAGTCATCGTTAGACTCTGAATTCCAGATATTTATCAAATTCAAATTCCACCATTTGCCACCATGGGATTCAAACTTCAGTCCTTAAAACGTTACCTGGGAATTTGGATTAACAGTCCAGAGATAATCCCACAAAACCATCACCTCCCTTGAAGGTGATGGGATTCCTATGGGAATGCTTGCCCTTTTCCATTTAGAGAACAGAGCTTGCAGGTTTGGGAGGTACTGCCAAAGGAGATTAGGTGAACTGTTGCAGTGTACCCTGTGGATCACATGCATTGCAGGTGTGTTACGCTGAAAGTGGAGCATATGGGCACTTCAGCCAGTGGAGAGGCTGGTGATTAAATCAGAGTCAAAGAGTGTGGTGCTGGAAAAGCACAGCCAGTCAGGCAAACATCCGAAGAGCAGCAGAGTCGACATTTCGAGATAAGCTCATCATCAGGATTGTGGGGGAGGCCCAAGGGGGCCGAGAGATAAATGGGAGGAGGGTGAGGCTGGGGTGAAGGCAACTGGGAATGCCATAGGTAGATGGAGGTGAGGGGGGGTGATGCTGATAGGTCAGAGAGGAGGGTGGAGCGGATAGGTGGGAAAGAAGATGGACAGGTAGGACAAGTCAAGAGGGCGGTGCTGAATTGGAGGGTTGGATCTCAGATAAGGTGGGGGGGGGGGGACTTGAGGAAACTGGTAAAATCAATGTTGATTCTGTGTAGTTGGAGGGTCCCGAGATGGAAGATGAGGCGTTCTTCCTCCAGGTGGCGTCAGGTGGCTAGCATCTGGCAGTGGAGGAGGCCCAGGTCTTGCACGTCCTTGGTGTAGTGGGAGGGGGAGTTGAAGTGGTCGGCCACAGGGTGGTGAGGTTGTTTGGTGCGTGTTCCAGAAATGTTCTCTGAAGCACTCCGCAAGTTGGTATCCTGTCTCCCCAATGTAGAGGAGACCACATTGGAAGCAATGGACACAGTAAATGACGTGTGTGGAAGTATCCTTTGGGGCCTTGGATGGAGGTGCAGTGGCAAGGGAAGGTGCCAGCAGTGGAGAGTGGGTTGTTGGGGGTATGAACCTGACGAGGGAGTCGCGCAGGGAATGGTCTCTCTAGAAAGCAGATAGGGGTGGGGAGGGAAATGCGGCGGACGTCTTGTAGAGGGAGGAGGAGAACTTCTTCAAGGTGGGCATCTTTGGAAGAGGCTTCACAGTAAGGTCTCCCCAGACCTCTCCCTCACTGAGGATGAACGATCAGTCCTCAGTAAAGGCCTCACCTTCATTCCCTGAAGCCCCCAGATCAATGAATTCAACACGTATTGCGATATTGAACTTTCCTTCCGCCGCCTCCGCCTCTGAGCTTACTTTTTCTGTCAAGACTCCCACTCGTCCTCCGAGGACTACTCCCGCCTCTAACACACCCCATCCACCTGGACACACCGTGCTGCTCTGTTACCCACCATCGATCTCTTTATTTCCAACTGCTGCTGGGACATTGACCGCCTCAACCTGTCCACCCCTCCCTCACTCACTCCAGCCTCTCACCCTCCCAACACGCAGTCCTCCACTCCCTCCGCTCTAACTCAAACCTCATCACAAGGAGTGGTAGTTTGGCGCGCTGACCTCTACACTGCTGAAGCCAGGTGCCAACTTGGGAACACCTCCTCCTACTGCCCTCTTGACCATGACCTCACCTCCCATCACCAAATCATCAACTCCCAGATCACCTACAACCTCATCACCTCTGGGGATCTCCCACCCACAGCCTCCAACCTCATTGTCCAGACCGCACCATCTGGTTCTACCTCCTACCTAAAATGATGAAGGGCTTATGCTCGAAACATCGACTCTCCTGCTCCTCAGATACTGTCTGAACGGCTGTGCTTTTCCAGCACCACACATTTTGTCTCTGATCTCCAGCATCTGCAGTCCTCACTTTTTCTTCCTTGCTGATTAAATCAATTTGCTTTTTTAAACAGCCTTGCCCTCAGTTATTTAGGCTCCAAACTCTGTTTAGGGAAGGAATTCCACTTTGCTCTCTATTCTCTATCTTCAGTTAAGACACTCATTGAAGCCTCTTTATTTTTATTTATACATTTGTGGGATGTGGACATCGGTGGCTGGCCAGCATTTATTGCCCATCCCTAGTTGCCCACTGCTATTCACAAAGCTTTTGGGACATCTGCACTGACACCTTATGTAATTGGATGGTAAAATGTTGTTAGCCAATGGTCCCTTGAAGCACCTTGAGGCATTTTTCTGCATTAAGGATGTTGTATAAATTCAGGATTTTCTTTGTTGTTGTTGATTGGACTGAAGAGACCCTGAAACATTTGGGACTGTCACAGCCTAGTCAAGATGGCTGTGGAGCAGGAGTTCCTCCGCTCCTATTTCCTTCTCTTTTTTCTCCCCTTTTTTCTCTTTTTCTCCCCCTTTGGTCTCTCAGTGGGTCTCAGCCTGATCGCTCAGTGGCTTGTGGCAGGCCCTGCCCTGGTCTGTCAGCGCCCCGTGATGGGTCCCAGGCTGGTCCCTCAGTGGTTTGTGGTGGGTCCTGGCCTGGTCTCTCCACGGCTTATAGCAGGCCCCAGCCTGGTCTCTCAGCAGTTTGTGGTGGGTCTTGGCCTGGTCTCTCAGCAGTTTGTGGTGGGTCTCGGCCTGGTCACTCCGTGGTTTGTGGTGGGTCTCGGCCTGGTCTCTCTGTGGTTTGTGGTGGGTCTCGGCCTGGTCTCTCCGCGGTTTATGCCAGGCCCTGGCCTGGTCTCTCAGCAGTTTGTGGTGGGTCTCGGCCTGGTCTCTCCATGGTTTGTGGTGGGTCTCGGCCTGGTCTCTCCGTGGTTTGTGCCAGGCCCCGGCCTGGTCTCTCCGCGGTTTGTGCCAGGCCCCGGCCTGGTCTCTCAGCAGTTTGTGGTGGGTGTCAGCCTGATTTCTTAACCGTATGTCAGCCAGTCACAGTGGCTCATGGAGGTTTCTTGGCTCAGCATGCAAGTAGATCCCTGCGTATGTTCCCAAGGCCCCGGGGGGAGATCGGAGATCAGTGATGGTTTCTGCAGCAGCGGCATCGAGGACAGACAGCAGAGGTCTCCCAGAGAACGAGATAAGTGGAGGACGCATCAAAGACTGTTGAACTTTTAACTTATTCCTTTATTTTCCAAGTTTAGATAGGAAAGACTTTAATACTAATGTTACCCTATTTCATTAATTTTTTCTACTACTCTATGAAGTAATTTTTTAACTCCCGTTCCTCTTACTAATTTGTACTGAAATTTGTTTTTTAACATACTTTAGTTTTTTTTAAATACCTAGGATGGCGCTATGTGTGGTGACATTATACAATTTTCACTGTACTCCTGTACTTGTGTACTTACTTATGTGTGACAATAAAACATCTAAAAATCTAAAATCTAAATCTAAAGATTGATCTTTCTGACAGGGATGATTCTACCTAATGGAGGGGTAAAGGTCACCAATTAGATATACTAGTGTTCCTCAATACCATTATTCTTTCAACGTTGATTTATTGTCGAAAACAAAAATAGTCTCCTTTCTTAGGTCATAGTCATAGAGTCATACAGCACGGAAACAAACCCTTTGGTCCAATCAGTCTGGGCGAACACAAACCCAAACTATACTAGTCCCACCTGCCTGCTCTTGGCCCATATCCCTCTAAACCTTTCCTATTCATGTACTTACTTAAGTGTGTATTAAACGTTGTAACTGTACCCACATCCATCACGTCCTCAGGAAGTTCATTCCACATGCGACCATCCCTGTGTGCAAACGGTTTCCCCCCATGTCTTTTTAAAATCTCTCTCCTCTCATTTCAAATAAGTGCTTAAATCCACTTTTAAATCCATGGTTAAATCGACCACTCTTGAAATCCCTTATCCTATGGAAAATACACCTACCATTAATCTTATCTATACTCCTCATGAGTTCATAAACCTCCATATGGTTACCTCTCAACCTCTTACACTCCAGTAAGAAAATGTCCCAGCCTATCCAGCCTTTCTTAATAAAGCAAACCTGCCATACACTGTAACATCCTAGTAAGTCTCTTCTGAACCCACTGCAGGTCAATAATATCTTTCCTATAACAGGGCGACCAGGACTGGACGTGGTACTTCAGAAGAGGCCTCACCAATGTTGTGTATGACCTCACCATGATGTCCCAACTCCTAGCTTGCATATAGCTCTTATACCTAATCTAAGTCAAGACTCAATGAGATTTGGAGTTAAGTAGATCTGGAACCAGACCCACGTATTGATGATCAGGCTATTGGTATTGACTCCTTGCATTAGTTGGCTTTGTATTCCACACTGTCAAGGAAAGTCCAGCTTCATAATGGTACTGATAGGCTAGAGGATGTCCAAGTCTGATGTGTAACTTTTCAGCACTATTGTGAGGGACGACAGACCCTATCCAGTGTACCATTACTTCTGAATATCACATGGAGTGAGCTGAATTGATTGCACCTTATATCTATATCACTGGTGACTTTAGGAAGAGAGTGGGCCAGATCACCCAACTGGTGCTTGATTGAAGAAACACATCATTATTTTTTTCTTGTCAATTCATTGAATGTGAGCATTGATAGCATAGCAGGCATTTATCGCTGGTATGAAGATCTGCTTTTAAGTTGCACAGAAGAAACTTTGTAAAAATCGACATTGCAGACTGCAAGATGACTGCCTCAGCTTTTAGAAACTCAAGCTTGATGAGTTGCTAGAAATCCAAAGTGAATAAGAAATGGACGTCCGAGACAATACAAAGGGATTTTGACATTTGCTAATATTAAGGATTACTCCAAGACCAATGAGACCACTTCTCCAATTTTGGCTCAATGCATGTCAAACACGAGATTAAAGGAACTCCACTGACACTTTCACTGTAAGAGAATGCATTAAAAGTTTCAATCTAGATGCTGGGGAGAACACAACTGCTTGATAGGTTTACCATGACGCATTATTTCGGACCATGACTGTGAAGTTTGACAGTAGCCATTTTATTGCAAAGTGAAGAAAGGGCAGTTAAAATTATTATTTCACTGGAATTATTACAGCTATTTCTAGAATCATCTTGAAACATCATGAGTGGTACAGTAACTCAGTGGTTAGCACTGCAGCCTCACAGCACCCGGGTCCCAGGACCGGTTCCAGCCTCAGGCGACTATGTGGAGTTTGCGCATTCTCCCTGTGTCTGTGTGGGTGCTCTGGTTTCCTCCCACAGTCAAAAGATGTACAGGTTGGGTGAATTGGCCATGCTAAATTGCCGATAGTGTCCTGGGATGTACAAACTAGGTGAATTAGCCATGAGAAATACAGGGTTACAGGGATGGGTAAATTTGGGAGGGAAGCTCAGTGGGCTGAATGGCCTGCTTCCCCACTGTAGGATTCAATGATATATTGATTTAATGATCAAATAGGCAACCGTCATATCCTGTCTTCTGCCTAAAATCTTCTCTCAAAAGCTGCACCCTATGTAGTAACCATACCGTCTGCCTGTAACATGTACCAGCAGCTTATGTGGCAAAAACATTGCATGTGGTTAAAGCAAGTGGTTATGTGTGAACATCAAAGGATAACATTCCTCAGCTGGCAGATCAAGGGGGAGTATAGTCAGTCAGGGTCTATCATGTTGGCTTACTGAGAGAATTCTATTCCCCAGTGTAGCAGCAGAATTTTGGTTGTGCAAAGTACATTTGGATAAGGTGATGCATCTCAATGTTTATTATGGAGGTTTGACAATGAGGCTTCATTGTGATGGATCTGAGTTCCTTCAATCAAATTTCAAACCTTCCCCACAGATTAGCTGCTCATTCATCTTCATTTCGCTCATTTGCAGGACATGGGGGTCACTGGTGGGCAACATTTATTGTCCATCCCTAGTTACCTTTAAGGATGTAGTGTGAGCTGTCTGGTCAAACTGATGCAGTCAATCTGCTATAGGTATACCCAAAATGTCCTTAGGGAAGGAACTGCAGCATTAACATTGCCACCTCACGGCACCAGGGAGACATGTTAGATTCCAGTTTTGGATGACTGTCTGTGTGGAGTTTGCACGTTCGCCCCGTGTCTGCGTGAGTTTCTTCCGGGTGCTCCAGTTTCCTCCCAAGTTCAAGATGCACAGATTCAGTGGATTGGCCATAGTTAACGCAGGGTTACAGGGATAGGGCAGGTCTGAATAGGATGCTCCTCAGAGGATTACCACAGACACAATGGGTTGAATAGTCCCTATCTGTCAGGATTTTAGGATTCTACATGGAAGATGTCAACTTAGCACCACTGTCTCCTGGAGGACAAATCAAATTATATCGTGGTATCCTTAAAGTAGTACCAAGGGTCATTGAGCAAATGTCTGAATGTTTAATTATATAAGACTTTTGTTTCAAACTTTAATTATTAGCAATTTATCCTCCACCAGTTTTGCATTTTGCCTGTTTTTGCACATGTGTGCATCTGTTTCACAGAAACTGGGACCATTGTTTTAGCTTTCAATAACTTTATACATATTTAGCTGAGTAAATTTTCCTTACTTGTTGACTCAAAAAGAAATCTGGATAGTTCTTGACAGTCAGTACATGAACAGTTCAGTATGTACACCAGATTGAAAAGTTCATCTTTTCAATCTTAAGCACACCCACTACAATGAAACAATGAGCATAAAAACTCAGTTGTAACATTGTCCACCACTAACTGCCCATTGTCTTCCTGTAGATATTTTTGAATCAATCTGTTCAGAGATGCTATTACACACTTTTGGAGCAAGTAGCATTTGAACCTGAGGTCCTGTAATCCTGCTGGAATTCAGTCTGGCTGAAAAAATGCATGTTTAAAATGTTTGTTACCTTGTCAGTTGCCTGGTTGACTGCTGAACTACAGAGGATTGCTTTGATCAGCTGGCTATGGGACTGTTCAAAGTTCGGCATATGTCGCACGGTTCATTCTGAAGTACATTAAAGATTTTTGCCTGCCATGCCATTAAGTCATACAGTACAGAAGCAGACCCTTTGTTCTAACCTGTCCACACCGACCAGACATCCCAATCTGACATAGCCCCATTTACCAGCATTTGGCCCATAT
This sequence comes from Chiloscyllium plagiosum, assembly GCF_004010195.1. Taxonomy (NCBI): domain Eukaryota; kingdom Metazoa; phylum Chordata; class Chondrichthyes; order Orectolobiformes; family Hemiscylliidae; genus Chiloscyllium; species Chiloscyllium plagiosum. The sequence continues at coordinate 130,218,763 of NC_057713.1, forward strand.
CCTCAGAATTTTTCCTATTTATGTACCCAGCCAGATGCCTTTTAAATGTTGTAATTGTAACCGCCTCCACCACTTCCTCTGACAGCTCATTCCATATGCCCTCTGTGTGATCCTTTATAAATCTTTCCCCTCTCAATTTAAACTTTCACAGTCTCTACTGAACCAGGGTTGGCCTCATGCTTTGATGTGTGATCACAGAGTCTCCTAAAGGACACGAATTACACTGATATGCTATTCCATTGCTGTTGATGCCTGACAATGTTTTGGGCTGCTCAATATGTCTTTATGATACATGTATAGATAAATATATTAATATTAATATTGAGAAAGTGCATCACTATATAATAATGGATACCTTCTTGGTGAAGAATAAACCTTTAGCATCACATGGACTTTGCAGTTATCACTTTTGCTAATGTTATCATGGCACTTAACTGCAACAGATTGGTTGTTGCAGACAAGATCAAGTAGATTCCTTCTGTGTGTTGAGTCAACTTAGCGCTACTGGGATAACCTTGCTGTGTGCAGGTTGAAATTCCTCTGTTCATTATGGCTTCTGCCAATAATGTTCCACAAGGTTCATCACCAGTTGAGAGCAATTGCGGTGCCAACAGGTGGTTTCGTTCGCTTCATCTGACCTGAAGCCACAAGACTTCACAACACCCTGAGCTAATCTCATAGATCCCAGATCATTCCACCTGATTGCAAATGCTGTTTGTTTCTGCCTAAAGGCCATATCCCAAAGCGATACAGGACCAACATTTTCTTTAAAATTTATCTACTCAGCAAAAACAGTTTATTTAAAATTGTTTCCGATAAATTATTTTTCATGGTTGTGCATGCACGTAATTTATCACAGAACAAAGACTGCATGTGAAATTTCAAGACATACAAAAAAGTGGATACAAAATTAGCTGAGTGTTTTAAAAAAACAGAGAAATAGTAAACGGCTGTTTTTTCTGGCTGGAGGAAGGTTTGCAGTAGAGTTCCCCAGGGTCAGTATTGGGACCCTTGCTTTTCCCGATATACTCTGGATTTTGGTCTTTGGGGACAATTCCAAGGTTCGTAGATGACAATAATCAGAAGGACATTGACAAGTTGGGTGAATAGGTGATTTAATGAGGTTCAACGAAGAGAAGTGTGAGATGATGCACTTTAGTCAGAAGAATGTGGAAAGACAACGTAAAATAGAGAGTACAGTTTTAAAGGTGGTGGAGGGACAGATGAACCTGGGGGTGTATGTGCAACGATCATTGCAGGGGGCAGTGTAGATGGGGAAAGCAGTTAATAATGCATACATTATAGTGCTCTCAGCTTTATTAGTAGGGTATAGAATACAAGAGTTGTGGTGGGAGTGGGGCCGGAGGGAGTGTGTTTAATTTGTACAAGACACTTGTTAGACCTCGGCTGGACAATTGTGGGCACTATATCATAATAGGGATGTGAACACATTGGAGAGAGGACAGAAGCAATTTACAAAAAATAGTTGAAGTAATGAGAAACGTTAGTGATGAGGATAGTTTGAAGAGTTGGGACTGTTCTCCTTGGAGAGAGGGCGATTGAGAGGAGATTTAATAGAGGTTTTCAAAATCTTGAGCAGGCTAGATACAGTAGATTCTGGATCAGTGGTGCTGGAAGAGCACAGCAATTCAGGCAGCATCCGACGAGCAGCAAAATCGATATTTCGGGCAAAAGCCCTTCATCAGGAATAAAGGCAGAGAGCCTGAAGCGTGGAGAGATAAGCGAGGGGAGGGTGGGGGTGGGGAGAGAGTAGCATGGAGTACAAT